>NC_090738.1:50729754-50747254 GCF_036898095.1 Palaemon carinicauda
AGTGCTTTCTTGCATTCTTATATACACTACTTAAGGTTACTGCACCTTGAGGAAGTGTACATTAAAATGCACGAAAGCGGAAACTAATAAAATATTTCCTTATATTCTACTGGCTTTTGCTGTAAATTAGGTCACATATATGTATGTATATGTATATGTGTGGGGTGTATGTACAGTATGTTTGTATGTATATATGTCATAGGGAGAGGAGAAGAAAGAATCTTCTCAGTTGGAACGGAATATCTGGTGTGTGATTATCTACTTTGCAATCGATGAATCCAGTGCACATCGGATTGGTCCTCAAGATAACGCCAGTTTCAGGATTGCTGTCATAGTACAGAGGAGTAATATTTTGGAGAAGTCCTGATGCTTTAAATTGCAGCCTCTGATCACGTCGTTCATGTGCAGCTTCTCTTAGAAAAACTTACGAAATTACAGACTTTATCCTAAGCACTTGTAGATAAAGATCTTGTCAATAATGAAAATAAATTTGGTTTCGAATCATACAGGTTACTGACGCAATAGACAGATATCGATAACAATGACGTTTGGAGGCCTATTTTAAAGAGATATGATTTTGACGTTATTCTTATAAAGTTGGGAAGTTTTTCTTTGTTTCATTTGTATTGTTTACTTCAGACACATATCAATGTGGAATATATCATCAGATTTGAACATCCTTTTGAAGGGAAGGAAAATGTTTAAAACTTTGGTAAAATGTATAAACCTGCATAATCTATAGTGTCCAAAATTAGAAGATCTGGGCTAAATAAAGGTAAGATGTAGAAAATTGTTCCTGAACGAGTATCAGTGAGAGAGAGAGAGAGAGAGAGAGAGAGAGAGAGAGAGAGAGAGAGAGAGAGAGAGAGAGAGAGAGAGAGAGAGATCCTGGCTTTTTAAATTTATCGGAGCAATGAACAACCATAAATTCATGGTAATTAACAGGAAGTTGAGGAATAATTGTGAACTAGTGGAGAGTGATATTGATGAGGTAAACGAGAATAGTTATAAATGTTTTGACATCAACTATGAAAGGCAATTATTATTATTATTATTATAAAGTAAGACACAAGGTAATTTGTAGATTGACTGAGACACCCAGCAGAGGTTTTCGACGCCGTAATTCAAATATGATCTGGTGTGGGGACCAACTTACCGTATTTTGTAGGTCTAATTTATAGTAAAGAGTCAAGTAGATATTGCAAACTATCGGGGGATAAATGGCTTCTTACAAGACAAAGGTATTACTACATTGACAAAAATACTCTGAGCTATGAAAGGAAGAGAACGAAATTCTGGAATCTTGTGTTATCTTTATCAAAAAAAATAAAAGAAAAAAAAAATCAGTATCATAAATGTCATTTTACAGTTATTATATAGTTAAGGTTTACTTTATACAATTAGAATTCATCTATATATACTTTGGGTTTTTAAATTTGTATATTTTTTATTTGGATGTATGTAATTACGTGGTCTTCAGCATCTTAACTCTGATTTTTGGTTATTTAGCAAAATCAAAATCTTATCATCCACGGGAGCTTTTGATGTAATACGGAAACTTATGCATAATGCTGTGACAATATGCTTTTCTATTATCACCTTTATTCCGTAAGGGTTAGTAACGTCAGTGTATCTTACGTAGTGTACTGTAGCGGCATTACTTCAGGATCATTGCAGCGTTCTTTCGACCCCCAGCTGCATTTACTCCATCTCCTTCTTTATGTACGTTCTCGCCTCTTTTCATCCTTCTTTATATTCATATGCTATTCTCTACTTTTCTGTATAACTTCAGCGTATTCTCGTAGCTGCACTCGGGCGCTGATTGGCCTCACAGGCCCCAGTGTCGTACTTTATAACCCCAAATCATAAATCAACAAATCCTATCATCACCTTTTAGATAAAACATGACCAACTCCATGCGTATCAATGGAAAGGTGTTTCTATATGTATGAAACGTCGTTATGACGAACACACAAGACTTCTAGTAAACGGTAGGATTTATCGTATCTACAAATCACAGCAATAAGTCATATATTCTGTTTACGTTCAACGATTTCATTCAATTATCTGAACACAGAAGGATTTAGTCGTTTTTAATCCGCAAATAGCATAGATGAAAACAGGGATTTATACACGATTTTTGTATACTTTTTGTGTTAGTGTATGATTTCATGAAATACGCATAAATTTTTTTTGCAATAATGCAATACACATAAACTGAGTGAGCTTCTAAAATATAAGATTCTAGGCCTATTTTATTTTTCTTTCAATGTAAATTATTGGAAAAAAGGGAACTATAAACATAAATCCATGGTAGTTGCTACTTCAAATTACCTAAACAAATTAATCCATCTTTATGTCAAATTTGCATATCAAGATCGTAGCAACCATGAACATAATCTCTAATGGCTCTTTCAAAAATGGGGGATTATTTTCGGTAGGTTTTACCTCACGGAGCCATTAATGCGTGGCTTATGGTGATCGTCGGAGGGGAAAAAGAGCCGCAGTTGAGTATCCCTTTGGAATCAAATAGCATACAATTACGACGCGTATTTTACCTGTATCGAATCAGTCTTATCGCCGCTGTAATGCTGATTTATTGGCCGTTTAATTCAGCCTTGGCCAACCTACTGCTGACACCACGGGCAAACATGCCCCCTTATTTATTACTCCCTGACACATGTGTTTACATGGATCTGATATGTAGTGCACGTACTTGCATATGCACATGTACACACACAGGTAAGTGTTTACTCAGAGTTCGTATATATATATATATACATATATATATATATATATATATATATATATATATATATATATATATATATATATATATATGAGAGAGAGAGAGAGAGAGAGAGAGAGAGAGAGAGAGAGAGAGAGAGAGAGAGAGAGCGTATAAATGAACTCCACTTCTTGTCGTTCACATCACTTATATTTGTATTGCTGTGGCCTCACACCTGTTTGCCAATGAAGTTGTTCCCGTAAATTTAGCTAAGAGAAGTCTGGTCTGACAGACTTTATGTTCTGAACAGAAGCTGTAAATTGAAGGTTACCTAAGGTATTGTATTGTTTGATATTATTTACGCGTTCCCAACTGCTATTTTGCCACGCACGATTAGAAAGTGAGAAGCTTTGCTTTTCCCTTGAGGGGAATTTCGTGCAATGCGAACTTTGTGGGGAATATTTCATGCAATAGCAAGTTTACGAGTGGAGGTCAAAATACTGCTTGCCAGAAAGCTACATTCGTTATTTGTTTATGGGAAGGCGAGGTCAATCATCTGAAGCATCAAGAATAATGTTTGTGTAACTTTTATGGTCTTCATTTTGAGTTAAGACTTCATTTGAAGAAACAAATAAAAATAATAATGGATAGACGGAATAATTAAACCTCACTGAAACTCCATTATATAATCGTTAGCCTGTTGCCACTAGCTGTAGGAGGACTTCATCTTGCATCTCAAAGATCTCTGATCCATGGATCATAATTCAGATGAAATACCTTACTGCCTTTGAGTAGCTATATCATTAGCCGAATATATTTCAGTTGTTACGATATTTCATTTTAATTACACGTAAATTAAAAGGTCTTTCGATTTTTCTTTCAAATGGTCGTATTTATTTGGCAGTGTTTATGTCGAACAGCTACTGTTCGCTGAATTTGATTCACATAATTTTAATCTTGTTTTATTGTGAATGTGAAAGACAATGTATCCATGTGTGTGTTTTATTACTTACTTTAGAGAAGATTGTGAGATAATTCTATAATTCTTTATTCGTCTTTTGATTGTGAAAATAAGACTATAACCGAGACGACTGACAAGGAAAAGCCAGAGTTGCGGAAAACAAGTAATAGCGTGTGTAAATAGTTTTGTTTTTTTTCTTTTATATGTATATAAAGTTGTTGGGTGTTAACTAAAAGGAAAAAACAACATGTGATGTTCATTGACTTTTAAAAAGTCTGAAAACCGAAAGAGATTGAGAATGAATATTGTATAGTGTACATAAGTTTAGCCAAGTATGAAGTTTGTATAATTAAACACAATGTTTGATGTTGCCGTGAGGTTGACTGAAAAGTTTGGTGTAAAAGCAATATCGGACAAAATCGTTTGATGTTCTTCTCCAGAACTTACATTTATTCAGGTACGATTTTATTAAGTGAAGCCTGGCAAAGAGCATAAACTGTAGGAACGAGGTAGAGTAATGGAAATGGGGAAACTACAGAAGTGGTCAGGTGAATAGATGTTAGCTCTTGATTCATTGTTTATTAGTAATTGTGAAGAGATCTGCAGACTAGCATTTTCAAGATTTTTAGTTTGCTAGCTAGAGTTTTTTTTATGTTAATAGGTGATGTTATGACGTGAAAAGACAAGTATTAAGTTGTGAAGGATGTAGCATTGTAAAAGGTTTTGAATGAAATATTTAGGAAAACAACACTATATGTATGAAGGGATTATTGACACATTTTCCTTTATGTAAGTGAAGTTAGTATGTCATTTAAGTCTGTTGTTTGCAAGGACTGATTAATTGATTTATTGTTTGCTGGCATTGTAATGATCAACATATTCATCGCTTGAAATGCATTCTTGCAAGCAAATTCGATAACTTAAAAGCAAGAAGAAAAACGCATAAGTCAAATGTATATGCGGAGTTGGAACAGTTCAAATTTTGATATTTTTACAAACGCAATGAGTGATAGAAAAGTTCGCGTTTGATTCTTCCGAAGGCCTTCAACATACTCTCTAGAGGTTAATTTTGTATGCATCTCTGGCCATCTTGATTTTGGTATTATGGTTTGCAATTACTTACTTGATTTTGTAGAGGCGCAGATATAAACCCTTCGCTTCTATGGAAGGGCAAATACTTTGTATAGCATAAAGCATATTCGTTCCAGTTGGTGTTTGAAAGGTTTTCACACGTAGCCAATGAATTCATACGCTTTACCATTTGAAAAGTATATTGTCAAATATTAACCTGAGAATTCTATTCTATCACATAAAAAAATTATTTTGTCAATTCATGCTTAAGTCTGATTGAGGGTGAACTCCCAGCGCACAACCGAAAGGCGCAACAGCATTGTTTGTTGTAAGACCTTATAGTCATTTGTTTCAGCCAGTTTATGATTTTGTTGATAAACATCTGTAAGTTGTTGTTCTGCCTCAGGGTTTTGCATAAAGCAGGAAAAGAAAAATATAGATCCCCTGTAAATAAGTTGTTCGCTAGGTCATTTTGAATAATCTTTGCAAAACTGCTGATGACTAATATAAAAATGGTAATGCTTAACAGGCTACTGTGAAGTAATCCTTTACTTCATATCTATTATAACTTCTTTTGTACCGGATATCTCCTATTATCAAAGAGGTTTTCAAAGCTGGATATTCTCCTTTTAAATCACAGGTATATCTCCATTTGGTGTAGTATCGTTTTTCGAGAAATTAAAGAATATTCCATAATGTTACTTTCATGTGAACTATCACATTTGTGGTTAAATACTTGTTCATTAAGCCACAATGTCTTGGAAAATATACTTATTACATTACATTTACCATTTTGTATTGTACTCATAGTTTTACAATGGCAGGTATATTGGATGCAGTGGGTCAGCAGTTGGTCATCAAATAACTGTTTTCTGGCCTTAGCAAAAGATAATATTCAAATAGTTTTCGGACATGTTAAGAGACTTAATCTATGGAGTATCTGATCATGGTATATATGGAATGACATTAGGTCCAACTGTTTGGAACTTGATGAAATGTAAAGTTTACTACTTTCTCTCCTATATGTCAGTAATTTGTGCTAGGTTCATCGTGGGATTTTTCCAGCTTCGATGTAGTTGTTTGCAAAATTCAGTCCGTTATCTGGGGATCAACACCTTTTCATCAATCACCATCAGTATTTGTATGCATTTCCTATTTCCGTCTCCCAGACTAACCGAACAGTGCTCATGCATGTTTATATTCCATCCAGTAGAGATCAGTATGTTATACTGTATAGTGTCTTGCCTGTTCTCCTGCCTCTGTGAGCAAGGAAATCATTCAAAGTTCCACCATGGAACTGGGCTAAGAATAAATTTTCCAGTTGTTATGAAATTTGATTGAAGACCTGTAGCGTTAGGTAATTCTATATTGCCATCTACTATATAAATTTCTCAGAAACAGCATTATTATTATTATTACAAGCTAATCTATAACCATAGTTGGAAATGCTAGATAATAAAAGCCCAAGGGCTCCAACAAGGAAAAATAGCCTAGTGAGGAAAGGAAACAAGGAAATAGATAAAGTAAAAGAGAAGAAATAAATAATCAGATTAAATATTTTAAGAACAGTAACTGCAATAAATCAGAGCATTCATGTATAAATTATAAAATCTTCAAAAATTAGGGGGAAGAGAAATAAGAAAGAACAGCGTGCCCGACTGCACCTTCAAGCAAGAGAACTTTAATCCAAGACAGTGGAAGGCCATGGTGCAGAGGCAAAGGCACTACACAAGACTAGCGAACAATGATTTGATTTTATAATGTCTTTCTCATAGAAGAGGTCTCTGTATGTTCCACTCTATTAACATCTGAACTGTTCGGCTGAAGCTCTGCTGATCACAATTGTAAAGTGGTAACTTGTACGAAAGTCATCCATTTAAAATCCTAAATAAATTCATCACCATGTAGGAAAATCAATATTGATAATACCCCGTTTAGATGTGGAAATGTGTTGGCTTCCCTTCATTTGATATACCGACACTTACATTTTGCAAACTTGTAAATGTTTGTATTAGGAGAATGCAAGCGAAAGTAAGATTATAAAGTTAAATGGAAATCAAGAATGTTACTATGGATGATGAAAGAATGAAAGTGGTTAAACTCAACTATCTATTTGAATGTAAATGCATTAGCTTATGTCAGGTTAAGAATAGAGATGAGTCACAGAATAGGTAAAGCAAAGAAGGTAGAAAGTTATATACAGAAGAGCAGAAAGGAGACCAGAGTGCCCATTGAATCGAAGCTTGGAATGTGTGAAGGGATTGTTGCTCCTACTAGTCAACACGGAAGCAAAGTATGAATGTTGAACGCAAATTAAGGAAATGTGTTATATATGTGAAGTTTGAATCATTGGAAATACGGAAATACTTTTGGGGGAAGTAGGATGAATGTAAAAAGGCGAGAAAAAGGTATCAGAACCGCAAGACACCAATATCGAGGAAGCATTAATGTGGATACTGGATAGATGTAAGTCTAAAGTCTATTGAGAAGTCTTCCTTGAAGGTTTATGTAGCAGATAATGATACCCAGATTTTCTGGAGAAGAGGTCATGCTTAATTAGCAGTTAAAAAGAAGTTTATAGTAGAGACTTGTGTCTTGTATTTGCTTTCAATCTGTCCCCAAGTATGGGAAATATGTGTGTGTGTCACGTCTTGCAAACTCATGAATCAGCTATTGAGGTGAAGATGACTTGATTTATACTCTAACACCAGATTCATGAATTCGTCAGGAATATGTACAGTAGCAGACTTGAAATGAACTTAATATGCCTCTTGACAGCTCGGTTGGTAGAGTCTGCTTCCGACATTCTTTTAACTCAGAGGCATAGGTTGGAGTTCTTGCCCTGCCTAAGGCATTTATCATAAAAGAATTTCCAGTGGATATACATTCCCAAGGTTGAACTCGATATTGAATGCCATTTGTGGTTGATATTTACACACACACATACAAACACACGCGCATAGACACACGAACACACACACACGCACACACACACACACACACACACACACACACACACATATATATATATATATATATATATATATATATATATATATATATATATGTGTGTGTGTGTGTGTGTGTGTGTGTGTGTGTGTGTGTGCTAACTTGGTAGAGATCATGATAACCGACACTACATAAACATAAAAGAGATTTTAAAGTCGCAAAATGAAAAATTGAATTTTTGATGGGCGTTTTTATGTTCTTCAATTAACTTCATGCGGCATATGAGACCAATAATGTCAATCAACGAAAATACTATCTTCATTAAAGTCTTTTGATTTTTCCTCTCTTGGCTTTAATACCCACATACACAAATATACACATCATATGTATGTAGACACATATATGTGCGTGTGCACGCGCGTTCGTTTGTGTTTGTAACAGAGAGACGCTTGACTTGGAGAATGTTTGTATATACAAATTTGTGCGTAAATGACTCTTACTTAGTAAAGACATGATAAGAAGATAAGTAAGACCTGTAAGAAGGAAATAACATGGAAGCCAAAGTAAAGGAGCAAGCGAGAACAAGAGTGGTGTCTAACACCCAAGTAAATTACAGACCTGTCTCTTGAAAGAGAAAGGTTACGCGAATAGAAGAAAATGGACTGCAAAAGTATTCGAAAGAGTAATCTGGGGGAGGGAGGGAAATAATAGGTTCTCGGGAGAAGAAGAAATGTCGAATGAAGGGGTAAAGTGAAGAATTTAAGTCTATATGTACAACTTGAGATAGTAGTTGGGTTAGGCGTTGCCAAAACTGGGAAAGGAATGAAAATAAATGTCTTTGTTGAATACATAGGAAAGTTTGTTGAGGAGTTAATGGAGATGTTGGATTGCCAGACTATTAAAACGCCTCGACGTAGTGATGAGTGACGGAATATATTCAGTGAAAATTAGTAGAAAATATATGGCCATTGGTATGAAATTAATGTATATATAGGATGTACACTGAGAAAAAAAAATATAAATATATATATATATATATATATATATATATATATATATATATATATATGTATGTATACATATATATATATATATATATATATATATATATATACATACATATATATATATATATATATATATATATATATATATATATATACATATATATATGTATATATATATACATATATATATATATATATATATATATATATATGTATATATAAATAAACTGATTTCATTTTTGGGATACAAAATGTCTTACAATTATTAGAATGAAAGTTTTGATAAGAACAAAAAGTTTTTTTTCACATAAGTTGCATTTTAGAAATAGTCATAATCATGATTTCAAAATAAAATCGACTTTACAAGTGGTTGACAGTGACGAAGTGAAGTAAATTGGGTAGTTTTAATCTGAAATATGAAAGTTTCATTAATGATTTGAACTGGAGACTGAAATAAAGATAGTGTCCGAGGCATCCACGAATTGTAATCTCTTGCTTTCCTTTTTCAAAAGAGACAAAGAAGGTTATTAACCTAAATATCGAATGCTCTAACTATGATGTTTTTCATCCGATGATTTCCTTTATCTATTTCATCTTCGTCGCTTCTGGGGGAGTAAATTACTCAAAATATTTCTCCTGAACTAAAAAAAAAAGAAAAAAAAAAGAAGAAGTTGATATCCACAAATTGTGATCCATTATTTTTAGAGAAAAGATGCAAAGAAGGACAAAGAAGGGCCAAGTAAAAGCTAAACTGACAATTATTGCTACGAAATTTATGAATACTAGAACTTGCAGGGTTACTGTGTCCAAATGCATACAGTATATGCACAGTAAAGCTCGGGAATCAGACTAAATAATATGCTTATACTACGGCAACTTTTACTTAGCAGTGCTTTAAGAGAATACGGATGAGACCACCTTAGGCCAGTATGAATATACGTTTAATGTAAACAATATATACTCTAAAATTAACTGTTAGTATACAATCGCCAACCCCTAAATATATACAGAGAAAAAGATGGAGAGAGAAAGAGAGGGAGATCAAATGTTCTTTTATTTCATCGATATAAAATCCCTGAGATCACTGATTATTCCTTCCTCCATTCTCTCTCTCTCTCTCTCTCTCTCTCTCTCTCTCTCTCTCTCTCTCTCTCTCTCTCTCTCTCTCTCTCCGGCCTCGTGATGTAATCCTAAGAGGCCTACGTTTGAATTTAGGACAGGATAGGGGGACAGATGACCTTTGCTAGACACCCAGTATTCCTCTGTTCACCTAATATAAGCAACAAATTATGTACCAAGTCATTAACTGACTGTTCCAGGTCGCTACTAGGACGGAAAGAGAAGAGGATATAACTATCTATGAACTTCTGTGGCACCGTCAAAAGAAATTCTAACTGGCAGTGACAATTTAAATGGAAGTCTTTGTTTATGCCCTTGTGTTACAGAATATTGTTTATTAATTTATAGGTATTGCGATATGTGAGAAAATTATTTAATGTCTTGAGATTGTTTGAAGAGGCACTATGTTCTACCCTGGGAAATCTTACTGCAGTAGGTAATGATGGTGCACCAGTTATGGATAGAAGTTACAGAGGATTTTTTGCCTTGGGCAACAAAAGGTATCCTGGTGTATTTATTTTCCACGTTGTATAACATAGACATTCTTTTGTAGCTAAAGAATTCTTTGGAGAACTGTATGCTGCCTCTAATATGTGTATCAAGCCAATCAATATCATTAAATCTCAGCATCAAAGATTCAGTGACTATTGGAGCAATGCCATTACTACTGCCGAATACCTCTTGACGGGCTGCTATGAACAAGAGCCCGTGTCTCACACAAGGTGGGGTAATCTTTGAAAGAAAAAAAAAACCTCAAGTTTAGTTCATGATTTGGGTGATTTGCACGTGCATTCTTAAGTTCGTACTTAGCTATATGTTGATTTTACTTAGACAAATGTCTTTTTTTTTTTTTTTTTTTTTCAAAGCAGAGAAGATTGAACTTTGAAATGAGTGAGGCCTTACGACGTAAACTCCCCAAACTCCCACCAAATATTAATGTCGCATTGACAATGTCAACAAGTCCAATAATAAGACGAGGTGATTTTGATACTACCTTTATTATTTATGCTATATTTTTCATGCCCTCAAATACATCTAGTATTGAAATAGGAGCGAAGGAATAGCAACACCTAAGTTGAAACGCACCTTATCAGAAAACTAGGATGAAGGAAACAATTAAAGGAATTAAATCTTTAAACAGAGAATAATTATATTTGATGTCATTCATGCGTCTACTTTTGGACAATCCTCTGGATACAAGAGGGATGAATGATTCCATAAAGGAGTTGATGGTGTAAGGAGTTTAGGGACCCAGCTCTGAAGTTCCTTTCTTTGTGACCGACATTTTTGCTGGTATGGGTACAGTAGCATAAAAAGAAACTCAAGATGTGTACAGAAAGTCTTAAAGATATTCATAGCGACTGATAGTGATAGGTTACCATGTACTGTAGATGTTGTTGTTTGTAGGATTGCGTTGGACTGGATATTTATTTAATCTAGATGAAGAAAAGAAAAAGTTAATGGTTTTTCATTATTCCAGACCCAAGGAAGAGGTAATGGCAAAATGACCACAACTACATATAGCCATGAAATTGAAAATGTAATTTGCCTGCGGGGTGCTGTGAACGTAAATCATATGACTATAATTGTGGTGTCGTACTCATATTTGTGCGAATAATTATGTTTATGTACATACTACTTAAATAGCTATACGTATGCTTAAGACCGTATATATAGGGAAAGCTAATATATGTTTTATTGTTTTATGTATCAATTATATATATATATATATATATATATATATATATATATATATATATATATATATATATATATATAAATTACAAGGTATGTATGTACGTGTGTGTGTGTGTGTGTGTGTATTTCTAGACACAGAAAAATGAAATTAAAATACTCAAAGCTCAAGGAAAAGTTTATTTGATTTTGTTAATCATTGTTACAAACTACGAATATATCAGCAAACCTTAAAACTTGTGTGAATTATTGCAATCTTCTTCCCAAGAACTCTCGATAAAAGCAAATCTACTTTCTTTTCCCTTCACTCTAAAAGCCCTAACACTTGACGAGTAAGTAACATTGAAAAATGGATAGAGTTTTCCCGTCCATTAATAACTACAGTAATTCGTCGTCTTAATGTGTGTGTGGATATTATTAAGTTGATAAACGTAACTTATTTCATTTCCTTAACATATTTCTGTAATTTCACGGAAGGGTATTTTCTTATTATCTTTCACAGTGAGGTTTTCTGAGTAAGGTTGGACAGGAGACCACAAGGTCATTTTACCTTGCATAGGCCATAATGATGACCGGAGCGAAGATCAGAATTCTAAATGATTCAAGAGAGTGATGGGCATTTTTAGGGTTGTTAGTTAATGCTGAAATACAGTTGGAAAGATCAGTTGTCTATCTCCTTGGGAACTTACCAGACACGTGTGTTTCCAGAATCTCCCTTATAATAAAGAGCAAGTGTTTGGCTATATATATATATATATATATATATATATATATATATATATATATATATATACATATATATATACATATATATATACATAGTATATATATATATATATATATATATATGTGTGTATATATATATATATATATATACATATATATATATATATATCCAGTCACACTCAGCTCTCCCCGTCCCTTGGGTAGGGGAGAGGGAGTAGTCATACCATGGTGAGAGGGGTTATGTGTGTGTGCATATTAATCTAAATATTTAGACGTCCTTTTTTTGACGGGTCGCTTCCGCTAGTAACTAAAACAAATTAGTTATGTTGATATCAGCCCTTTAGTTTCTTCCTGTCTTCAGAACTTCTAACTTCCAGGGTCTGAGTGAAAGGGGAAAACCAGATTTATGTTATATATAAGTATTTGTGTATGAATAAGGATGTTTGCTTTAGATGTGAGTACGCTCATAACTCCTATGAAAATGTGCTTACATTGCAATTTTTTTCTTTGTCTTTGAATTTTCCTAGTGTTGAGCTGGCTGTAAGAATTCAAATATCTGAACATTTCCATAGGAAATCCTCAGATTTAGGTGGACTTTAATTATTTAAATGATTTAAACAAATTAAAAGACGCAGTTAGAATAAATTGCTAAGGATGACTGAGTAAACAGACACGAACGTTTATTCACCAAAGACAATTTGTTTCGTGATGAAGGAAAGAGCAGAGAACGTGACAGGAAAAAGCAATAAATAATTTTCCCGTTGAATTAGTAACCACAGTGGTCATTATTTTTCTAAAAGTGACCAGGGCTTAGAGAGCGCTTTTGATAATTATAGATAAATTGCGCATTAAATCTCCTAACTGCTCTAATCTTGGTCCATAAATCACTTTTGTTGTAGCACAAAGAAACACCTAAAACACTGCCAAAATTATGTCACCCTTGGGACACTCCCAGGAAGGTGGGTGTTTGTGGGCTCGCGCACGCGCGCTTGGATATGTGCGTGCACGTAGAACTGGTGATATAGCCTATATATAAAGTTTTTTCGTGAAATCACACTTGCATGCAAATTTTTGCATATACGCATATTTGTTTGTGCTGACAAATGGTTGGAATTAATTTTCATGAGCGTCCATCAGCATATTCGCATTTTGTTCATATTTTGCATTCCATGTATCCTAAAGTTAACAAATTACCTTTATTATGTGTGTAGACAACCTTGCTTTTAATGTAATTATAAACTAAGTTTATTATCATAAGTAAATTCTGGATAACGAAGAAATAATGGGGTTTACCTCTTTAATCACTGTTTATGTAAATGATTATGTTTACAAGACAAAAATAGTTAAGAATCTAAGATTAAGACTGACATCTATTTGTCTACCTGTTTAGAATTTGATCTATCGCCGAATATACCTTCATGTCTTTCCAAGGTAATATTTTGTTCTCAAAGTTAGTATGTGCCGAGTCCTGGCTAATAGTTTCATCCAATAATTTTTAAGCTTTAAGGATTTATGTAAATGCCTCATCTATTAAGTCTCTTGAATTTGAATTGAAATGAATCCATAACGACTTCCGAAAATGTGAAAAAAAAAATATTTATATATATATATATATATATATATATATATATATATATATATATATATATATATATATATATATACATGTATATATATACATATATATACATATATATATATATATATATATATATATATATATATATATATGTGTGTGTGTGTGTGTGTGTGTGTGTGTGTAAAATTTGTGTATAAATGTATATGGCTGGCGGTTTTACTTTTGTCCTAAATATTTTTAAACGTTATTTTTTATTGTCAGAACTTCAATCACTTGCCATATTTTTTATATACATTTGCAGTAGCATGATTTTTTATTTTTTTTTTTACGTGAGTACAAGACATTTTAGTGTAATTACGGGAGTAACAAGTATCTATGTAATTACGTTAATACAAAGTATGATTACTTAGTGTAATCGTAGACTGAAAAAGAAAGTCCCAAAATGTTCTAATTATTCTGTCCCATTTGTCTTCCAGTGAAAAATGCCAAGTAGCGCATCTCAATCGCTTCCCATATATTATTCAATAAAGTCTTGATTGGTGCGACTCGTACTTGTCTCTTGATACACAAAGAATTTCGAAGGGTCAATTGCAAATGTGACAGGCCATTACCGTTACTGTAATGATTCTGTAAATACCGTGAAATTGGATATTTACCAGATAATAAGCTGTCTTTATTTACCGTTTCATGCACAGACAGTAATGGATTTCCCAAGGATTATAACTTAAAACCACTGCTCTCTATAGACCGTAAAAATTGAGTTCTGTGCTGTTTTAATATATACACGATCTAATTCGATTGATGCTTATTTTTCTGTAGTTTACTTGAATTATTTCATCAATAGCACACTGTGATGGTTGTTGCTACGTTTCACCTTTATTTATTGTAACGATGCACTTTATATTTTAAACATTACTACTCAGTATCTGGTATTCCAATCAACTTCAATTTATTGAAAACAACGATAAAGTTATGAAAAGAGCAATTTGATTGTTGGTAGTGTTGCATTGTTAACTTGATATTTTTTCTTTTATACATTATTACTATTATCTTTCAAACTCGCTTTAGAGATTACATTTTTACTGTTACAGTATTTTTCTTATTCTTTTCTGAAAATTGATAACCATTAACAAGTGAAAAAAAAAGAACCTAAACAGCGAGAAATGCAATTTGAATTGGCTTCAATTTCCCAAGTATACTGAAGTTGAGATGTAATGCACCAGTGTTATTATATTTCATTTCAGTTTATCAATTTGAGGATCATGTTTAGCTGTTCTAACGGAAATGGCAGAAATTCATATAGATCTCTGTCAAAAATTGGTATGTGCGAATATTACCCTATGATTGTGTAATTAACTTGAGCGTCTTATTATCATTATCATGACTATTGGTTGCCCTTGTGTTAGTTAATGTTGTTTTAGCACTAATAGTTTCAATAGTATAGCCTTTATTATTAACTTCACACTATTCTCATTTCACTTCTCAAGTTGCGTATATGACTGTAATGGGTAATATTTATTAACATTTTTTTTCCTCTAATAGCAGCGTCATGAACTTGCACTCTAACTTCATTAACAGAACGTCGTCCCTCATTATGCATTATACGCTTATGCCTTTTAAACGCTTCCGAGACAATATTACTTCCTTTTGAGTGGTCTGCAACTTCATCGAACTAGTACTTGTAAAACTGTCCACTTCTTTCCCTTTCAGTACTTCCGATTGACAACTAATTTTCACCGTATTATTATTTGCCATTAAGTCAATTTAACCCAAATATATCAAGCACAAGGTGTATCTATATTTTGTCTACTATGCCGCACTTCTATAAGTCTATTATTATATGATCATTAAAACTCTCCTCCTCATTAGAAGTAATATTGCTCTCAAGATTTTTGTAGACCTGTCGGGATTTTTTTATTCTGCTAAGCTGTTCTCCTGACTGGATTAATAGAGTCGCTTTCAAATTGCAAGAAAAAAATTGATGGATATTAGATTTGAATTTACTATGACACACTGTCGATTAAACGAAGAGCATTTAGAGAACTTTTCCTATCTATTATATGCGATCTCAGATTTCCGATTGTAGTAGGTAGTAGATTGGCTAGGGCACCAGCCGCCCGTTGAGATACTACCACTAGAGAGTTATGGGGTTCTTTAACTGGCCAGACAGTACTATATTGGATCTTTCTCTCTGGTTACGGTTCTTTCCTATAGCCTACACATACACCGAATAGTCTGGCCTATTCTTTACAGATTCTCCTCTGTTCTCATACACCTGACAACAATGAAATTACCAAACAATTCTTCTTCACCCAAGGGGTTAACTACAGCACTGTAATTGTTCAGTGGCTATTTTCCTCTTGGGTAGGTTAGATGAAACTCTTTAGCAATGGTAAGCAGCTCCTCTAGGAGAAGGACACTCTAATGTCAAACCATTGTTCTCTAGTCTTGGGTAGTGCCATAGCCTCTGTACCATGGTCTTCCACTGTCTTTGGGTTAGAGATCCCTTGCTTGAGGGTACACTTGGGCACACTATTCTATCTGATTTCTCTTCCTCTTATTTTGTTAAAGTTTTTATAGTTTATATAGGAAATATTTATTTTAATGTTGTTACTGTTCTTAAATATTTTATTTTTCCTTGCCTCCTTTCCTCACTGGGCTATTTTCCCTGTTGGAGCCCCTGGGCGTATAGCATCCTGCTTTTCCAACTAGGGTTGTAGCTTAGCATTTAATAATAATAATAATAATAATAATAATAATGATAATAATAATAATAATGATAATAATAATATCACAGTAGGTAAGATCAGGGATGGCAGAAGAGTATAGCAAATGCCCAACCAACCGGATAATCTTCTAAGCATTAATAATTAACACATAGTTTGCCTTGTTATGTCTTCCTGAATCAATAGGTTCTTAATTCTGAAATGTTTACTTAATTCCCTGTTCACCCAATACCCCTGATGAAGAAAAATATGCCAACTGATCTAGTTGACTCTGGTAAGTTAACTGACGCCCGTGATTTCACCAAAGTTGTTTTTTTGTGTCTGTCATTTAGACCCATGAAACAAACAGTTCGGATTTTAGCCTTATAATTAAATGACGCCTATCTGAATACAGAAAAAAAAAAATTATTATTTTTCGTTTGATGTCTCCTGAGATGAGAATTTACAAGAGAAAGCTTTTTGAAACGCTTTACATTTGCAACTGGCATAATATTCTTCTAGTTCTCTATATAGCAATTTATCTTCAACGTGCTATGACAAGGTGGCATTCTCTCACCGTATCCCTTCATATACATTGAACGTAAAATGAACTAGCATTCATTTGGATGCTCTGTTACTGGAGTGGTACGGTAAAAAACAATGTAAGCTGTGTGTATGAAATTATCATCATCTGCGCAGGATATCCAGAAACTAAGTGACATCTATTGTAAGTCTACAGAAGATTTTGGCAGAATTAACATCAAAACCATGTGTCTATACTTGCTATTTCCCCCATAGAAAACTTACACTTGTTGAAGAACCACGTAAATTACTTTGGAATTTCCCTCTTCAATTTGTACGTAAATTCACACATCTTGGTAACATTATCACGAATGTTCTACATCGGGTATCGAATAGACAAAATATGTTTTGTGTTGCCCGATTCACAGCATGATGGCA
>NC_090738.1:50754754-50779754 GCF_036898095.1 Palaemon carinicauda
CAGTGGAAACCCAAGATTTACTTTTAATTAAGTTTTCTTTGTCATATAAACTAGTACTGGGCGTTACAAAAGAATAAGATCTTGTATGGTGTTTTATCTGATCTGTAAAATTAGAATATAATGGCATCCTGTCATGGTAAGAATCTCCTAACCATCTCTACTATTGTATTTATTTCATTATTTTCCCATTGAGTTCCTTATTAATCTATATTTCTCCAAGTAAGAAAATGGGAATAATCAAACCTTTGTCGTCAAAAAAAAAAAATCATTCTATATCCATCAGACCAAACCAATCATACTTAATAATAATAATAATAATAATAATAATAATAATAATAATAATAATAATAATAATAATAACCCAATAACAATGCTACTAACATTATGCCACTCAAGCAAACTCTCCTATATGAGCAAGTTAAACTCACGTCGCATACGGCGCAACTACTCAAGTTCCATCTATTTTATGGCTTTGGAGTTGTGGTGGCTTGTCGGTAATGTCCCTTCCTGTTGATCGCCAGAATGGGATCCGAGTCCCGCTTAAACTCGTTAGTTCCCTTGAGTACGCCTTAGCTCACAAGGATGGTGAAGTTGCAGCGACCAAAGTTACTAATGAGTTTGAGCGGGACTCAAATCCCATTCTGACGATCACTAGGCGAGGACGTTACCAACAGGCCTATAGGTCTACCTTTGCCTGGCCCTCCTTAGCCCTAGCTTGGGTGGAGAGGAGGCTGGGGTGCTGATCATATGTATATATGGTCAGTCTTCAGGGCATTGTCCTCCCTGCTAGGGCTTTGTCATTGTCCCTTGCCTCTGCCATTCATGAGCGGCCTTTCAACCTTATGTGGAATCAGTAACGATCTTGTCCTCCACCTGAATCCTTGGTTTGATCCCGGTGTGAGGTAGGAATTTAAGATAATAACTCATTATTATTATTATTATTATTATCATAGCAACAGAAGATGAAGAAAGACAATGTTGGATAGATCACTTTAGTGAGGTCATGAACAGGAGATATGAAGGGAATAATTGATGTGCCCAGGAATTAATTCAGTGTGTTTGAAGTGGAAGCTATTATTAAAAAAAAAAAAAAAAAAAAAAACTCAAGAGATAGTATTCCTCGAAATAGAAGTGACTCCCTGAATACTTACAAGACTATTTTGTAGAATGTGGCGTGAAAAGGCAAAAACTGATGAATGGGAGCTAGGATTGTTTGTAAAAATGAATATATACATATATATATATATATATATATATATATATATATATATATATATATATATATATATATATATATATATATATATATATATATATATAAAAGCATCACACTTACGTCAATTGTCATGGAAATATATAGTATGCTTATTCTAAAGAGACTAGAGAGAAAGATTGACGAAAAGCTGAGATATGAACACGCAGGATTTAGAAAAGGTAGAAATTGTACTGACCAAATTTTCATTTTAAGACATGTTGTACAGCAATATGTAGAATACAGAAATCTACATATGATGGCATTTGTGGACTATGAAAAAAGTCTTTGATAGTGTGCACAGGTTAATTTTGTATAGAGTCCTGTGTTATTGTGAAATTCCTCTTAAATATGTAAATTTCATTAAGTCTGTTCATGAGCATAGTAAGCGGAATGTTAATGGTAGTGAAGTCCTATCAAAGTAATTTCCAATGAATAGTGGAGTACTCCAATGTCCAATGGAATGTGTTCCCACCTATGTTGTTTATCCTCCTCATGGATTTTGTAATGCATACAACAGCTGGGAATGGTGGAGAATGATTGGACTGGATTGGTGATAGGAAATTAACTGACCAATGTGTATGCTGATGACGCTGTTCTTATTAGTAGAACACCACAGGATTTGCAATGGTTGCTTACCAGAATGCTTGAAATATGACGGGGTTAAGTTCAAGAAAAAAGAAGAAAGACAGATTATGAGAACGGAATATGCAATGGAAAATGAAATATCATTGAAAGCAAAAAGAATCAATGAGGTAGAATCATTTAAATAATTCGGCACAATGAATCCTAGTATTGGGTCTTTAGAATTTGACTTTATTGAAACATTGAAAAAAGGCAAATCAGACAACTAGTGAGATTTGGAAATCAAATCGCCTGAAATTACATATAAAAAACAGGCTATATATCAGTAAGATCTATGTTACTGTATGGACATGAGTCATGGTAAGACAGTAAAACAATATCAAACAGATTTTATAGACTTAAGAACAAAGCCCTCAGAAGAAAATTAGGAGTTAAATGGCAGGACAGGATTAGAAATGAAACTATAAGAGAGATTACTCGAGTGCCATACGGGGATGGGATCATGTTGATGGGTAGATGGAGGTGGATTGGGCATGCTCTTCGTATTCACCAAACTTTTAACTGGGCCTCACGTGCCACTAGAAGAGTTGGAAGACCCAGGCCTACATGGCTGAGGACTATGAAGCATGAAGAAGGAGATGATGAATGGAGAAGTATTGATTTAAATGCTCAAGAATGAGATGACTGGCGAAATCTAACCGAGGCCCTTTACGTCAATAGGCATGGGAGGAGATGATGAGGAATATTGGCAACGCTATAAATATATGATTACATATTTTCTTTTGGATACGCATTTGACTATTTAGCAAGTTTTTTTTTTTCCTTTATTTATATGAAAACAACATTCATGCACTTACATGTACCCGTTTGTTGCATATCTACGTATATATAATATAAAGCAATTACATTTCACTTAGCAAGAGGGTTTAAGAAAGGTTTGGATAGCTTGTACAAATCGAGTCTGTCTTTTATGATAAGAGATTAAGAGTTAAAATGAGAACTAACATTTTTGAAATCACTTTATCAGTTATCTTCCCTATATGATAAAGAGCAAGTGTCTGTCTTTATATATATATATATATATATATATATATATATATATATATATATATATATATATATACATATATATATATATCATTATTTTATATCTACTTTTATAAATGTTTATCTATAAATGGAAACCCCGCTATTGTTGAGGTCTTAAAAATAGAAAACAAACTATAGGCCAAACCATATGTTTGATATTGCATTGCAGGGAATGAGAACTTTAGACATTTGTCTTCTCGTAGGCTATTGTTTATTCTTGTTATTAGGCATGAGCGTTTCCCAGTTATAATATTTGTAACGGGGTTTTACCCTGTGAAAATGTTATTGGAATATCATCAGCAAATACTGTACTGTATATAACTCCAAGCGAGCACTGTTCATTATTATTCTTGCGAAGCTTCTCTTGGAGAAAGAAGCACAAGTAATGCGTGCTGCTATAATTTTTCTATGTCTTACAGTATATCTTTATATATCATTGTTCATTGTTCTTGAAGATACCTCAAGGATTTATCAATGCATACACCATGCAAGAATGTATAAGAAAATGCATGTCATTCGATAGAATTTTCGTTATATAAGAATTCGATTGATCTCCATTTTCTAAGAAACCAGTATCCGTGCTTTAGATATTTCGATATAACTTCCATATATTTATAACTAGGAATTATAATGATATTCAATTATCTGAAGATCAAATCAAAGAGGTAAAGGTAATAAGTAACTGAATGCTCAAGTCAAGGAAAATAAGTAATTGAGGAATGCAAGAAGTTATACAGTAGATATTCATGAATTTTATAAAATATGAATCATATATGTATATATATATATATATATATATATATATATATATATATATATATATATATATATATATATATATATATATATATATATTAACGACAAATCGCTGGAACGGGTGATGTCTACAGACGACAGCAGGCCTGGAGGAAAAGGAAACGAAAAATTGACCAAGTGCTTTCGTATTATTATTATACCTCCTCAAGGCGTAATGATAACACGAAAGCTCTTCGTCAATTGTCCATTTCCTTTTTCCTCCCGGCCCACTGTCATATATATATATATATATATATATATATATATATATATATATATATATATATATATATATATATATATTTATCACTACAGTAAAATATTAAGTCCCGATACTACTTATTACCAAATTCGTTCTACCCAATCAATAACATACCATTTACAGTTATGCCTTGTGGATTCTGATACAGATATATGACAGCGACTCAGTCATCGAATGACTAAATGGATAAGGCACCACTGTGTACTATATTCTGTATTTACTTATCTGTTGAGTCCACACTACAGTATTGTGCATTACAATTCTAAATCTATAATAGAGCTTGAATGATGTTATTCTTATTCATGCTTTAAGTTAACTAGTACATTAATCAACACCAATAGGCAAGGTGACTCTTCTGTGAAGTGACATCATTTGATTCAAACCAAAGGCAAAGGAAAAGTAAATGGCAAATATATTCACTAGTGTGAAAACTCCAGAATTCTTGTTCTATGAAAAACAAATCCCAGTTAAAGGTATATCTGACTGATGTAAAGTATATTCTCCTCAGCTTCTAATGTTTCTTCTATTCCTGTTTTTGTAAAAGGAAAATTACTCACCTAAGAATTATGATACTGATATTTAACTTAATTGACTTGTTCGTACTAATATAACAGGTCCACAATATATAGTCGACTTTTTTATCTCTAGTTATTTTCAAATAACTGACCTTCCTTTATTGTAACATTTCCTTCATCCGTATTATCAAGAACTACATGCATCGACTCTACAGCTATAAAATACTCGTTCAATTCAATATGCATGAATTTAAACAAGGACTTTTGCTCTACATAGCAGCTATGTTAAATACAAAGTAAACCAAACTAGATTCCCAGGGACATTGTCTTAGCTGTATGGGACTTTTTAATTTCAAGAAATAGACGATAGTACAATATGGAATTTTTCCTCTGGATTCTTTATATCAACTTCACAATTTATAGCCACTTGGCAATGGAAACTTTACAATAACATGTCTCCAAAAGCTACAATCTGATCTGTCTCTTACTATTATTTAGAATCGTTCATGAAGAAAAACAAATAACTTATTTATATTTTAGACATAGTAGTGGGGAAAGGGAGTGTTAAGTGTCGTTAGACAATGGCTAGTGATTACAGTCATGAATTTGGCACACTCTGAAAGATATACTGGTTAGGCTTTTTTTTTTTTTTTTTTTTTTTTTTTTTTTTTTTTTACCCAGAACCTAGTCCTAGGTCCAGGTCTTCATTTGTTCGTGATAACCTTAACACATTTACCCTCTTACTACCCTTTTAATCTTATGCAATGTTCCTTCTTTTTTCCTTTTTTATAATGCAATAAATTAGATATTTCTTGAAATTAGGAGGTAAGTGAACCCTATGCTTATATCAACATTCATTCATTAGATGTGGTTATACCAATAGCATTCTATGGCAGCTCTGCTCATTTTTGTTACTGTACTTTCTAAGATCCATTTCATTCCTAAAAGAAAAAGAACATTGGCAAATTCAATCAAACCTCTCTGTCCTTCCCTACCTTTCATTATGTAAATAATAGTTGTATGTATGAATACTTTTCATCGAGAATTTTAGGTTGCTAAGTGACCAGGAGTTCGATCTAGTGTAGCTTGTATCCTACCCATACTTCCTGTTCCCATCAAATGTATCTTGTGTCCTACACAAGTGTTGGGTGGGAAAAATTTACTGGAGAATCGATAAATAATGGTAAAACTAATATTTTCTTTTCTATACATTATTCTCTAAACGCATAGTAAATTCATTGAAAAATTACACAAAATATTAGCATCTTATGCTCTTGAGATATTTTTCATTTGTTTGTTGACATTCTATGATTTGTGCGTATTTGCTTTTGTTCGTTTGGGTGATCTGGGTAGGGGAGTCTGGGGGCTGGCCCCCGTGTAGATCTGTGGCCTGGGAAGAGGGTGCCCGGGGGCTTACCCTCGAGCTATATCTGTGACACGAGAACTACTAGGTTAGGTTAGGTGAGGTGCCTATGCTTTTGTGCCCTTATGAATGTATCAGAAAATTTATATAACACTATGATATATTTTTCACCTTTTCAACCTAAATAAGTAGTCTTTAATATATATATATATATATATATATATATATATATATATATATATATATATATATATATATATATATATATATATATATATACATATATATATATATATATATTCTCGTATATTTTTCCCCTTTTCAACCTAAATAAGTAGTCCTTAAAAATACATACATACATATATATATATACATATATATATATATATATATATATATATATATATATATATATATATATATATATATAAACTAGTATATTTGTCACCTTTTCCAACCTAAATCCCTATTAGGATGCAAACTATATTCTGAATATCCTGGTATGATACAAGCTAAACTAGCACCGATTTTTCCCTAAATAACTTAGCAGGAAATGGAAAAGATTTTGCTATCCCTCGGCTAGAACAGAGAGAGATCTATTACAGCACAATATATAGTAATATACTATAATGTGTTGTATTGCTTAACAAAATGGTATAAATATTACGAAAGAGTTATAATATATACTTATGGGTCAATTATCGATCGATATCTGGAGTCGTATGAAGGAGCTAATAGTTAGCTTATTAGCAATAGCACCAAGATTGGTAACCACACATACCAACCCTACCGAGATGACAGGTGAATAGGCAACATGCATCCATAATTCTGTTAATTTAGTAATTTTTTGTTCCAAACTTTGACATTATTTATGGCAACTATAGTACATCTCTAATGTCTTTGTATTATAAAAATGCTCAACCATCAGTTTTTTTCTGAGAAGAATTCTCTTCAGGGATTTCAGCATGAGAAAAGTTTCATATCACTGTTTTGCAAACTCAGTTTAAGTTGTATAGAGGTTTTAAGTATTATGCAAATTTCTTTATATAAAAGAGTGAGAAACCTAAGGATGGCATTAGCCTTTTCATATTTATGCATAAAGAAAGCCTTCAATCACATTTTTGTGAAGCTTTATCGCCATACTGTATATTGTGACAAAATATATTTAATATGATTTATAACTGATTGTTCCAGTATGACTTTATTGTGTTCAGGTTAAGCGTATTCATCAATGGGACATATAGATCAGCATAAATACCCCTGTAGCTACTGCAAAGGCTAACTTACCAGAAGGATTTGAGGAATTTGGAGAGAGTTAAGGTAGGGCTAGTGATAAGTAGGATATTTTCGTCAGTCCACTAATAACAGATGAATGTCTTCAAGTTTTTGTAGTATACTTTATGATGAAGCTCTGAGCTATATCAGCCTGAAGAGGATTTAGGGAGAACTTTCATTATACTGAACCAGAACATATTTGAGTTAAAGCAACAAAGATATGCAAACGAATGGTTTGAAATGGCTGAGTGCAGAAAAGATTTTAATGATTTAGCACAGTTGTTTACATGAGAACAATTCGTCAATAATTGTTTCATTGAGATGGTACTATTTATCATGGAAAAATTACCGAAGGACAATAGAGATAACCATAACGGAATGCCATAAGGCAATGAAGAAGTCTATTAGGCATAACCAGAGATTGGTGCAGATGTTTTCTATGTCACAAGCAAGAACACTTAATTAAAGACTGTATGCAAGTCGAAAATAAGGACCAATGGAGGTTCAAGCAAAACCTTAGTCTATGATATAGTCAAGGAAATACCAAGATATCCACATTGCTGCGTTAGAAGACCATCTCGGAGAGGGAAAGCAAATACTGCTGTCCAAAAGCAGTTTCATTAGAGGGTGTGGTAACTAAGGACCAAGTAACAAATAAGAAATGGGTCTGTTCACTAATTACAGGAGTATCCATGGATGTTGATTTTCTAAGATTAGTGTGAATTCATTTATTACATATGCGAATTGTATGTTATGTGCCTATCAAACCCTATTTATGACCTTATTTATTAAACATTCCATGAATAAAGAATCCAGAGTATTTGGCTTAAGTTAAGACTGATAATTGATAAGGCTGTGGGAACAGAAGACTTAAAGGAGAGTACAGGGCATAAAGGTGCAGTGACTGTGTCCACTGTTTGAGGTAATTTTCGAGCAAAGAAGAAAAAAATATCAGTATGCACCAGCAATATTGTTTGCCTATTGAGAAGTACAGTGGTCTAGAATTGTATATTCAGTATTCTAGCTAATATCTGTGAGAGGACCAATGCATATTATCAAGGAATGAGGACTGTGCATAGTAAAGATGAAGGGTGCAACGCCTATCAATATGTGTAGGATCTGAAGATTTACCATGTAAAAACCTATTACCTTTCCGTCTTACCAGAGTTTTTGCATTAATTCTAATCATCAGAAAGCGATTTTAACGTTTCTGATATGCTCTTAGCAGAGTTTTTGCATTAATTTTAATCATAAGCTTTCCAGGGAGAGTTTGTACGAAGCATAAGCATGAAAGAAGCATTATTATGACAAGAAGGCCATCAATTGTCACTTCACAGTATGCTAAAAGTATCAGATCTATTACCACCAGAAGCAAACAAGCTGGTACTGCATTGAAGAGGGCCTTGAGAAATCAAGGAAGTGGTAAATTACATCGACTACATGGTGGAATTTAGTGAAGACGGGAAGATTTTACCCTAATATTTTTAATGGCAATATTGAGAGGTAAATTAATGAGTCAGCAGCAACTGTCTGAGAACAATAGGCCCAAGATTGCAGCGATCATTGAGGAGGACCAGGTAATTAAGAATTAGGTCTGTATAGAACTCTGTCAATGGAAGGAAGAAAGTAAATGAGAGATCAACATTATACCCTGATCAAGAAGTGAAAGAGGGAGGTACTTATTGGTGGCTCGTATAGGCACTGTGAAACTGCAGCACCCATTATTTTCATTTGATAATGTCAATAACATTAAATATGATGATTTTTCTTTAATTTTCTCTTTATACTTATACAACATGTAATTCTTAAGCTTAATGTCAGTAGCCATCACCCGTTATGAACATGGCATCAATGACAATTGCTGTTACGATGCCATATAATTAATAAAAAATCAATCAATCGTTTATGAACAAATACAAAAATCGTTGTATGGAACTGTGCAATTCATAGTTTCAGTGGCATGATGTTTAGCTGTTATGTACATGCGCTCATAGGAAGCTGCACATGAAGCTGCACAAAGACAGTAAAGCTGCAAGGGAGAGTGAGCACTGTCGCTGAAGCAATGCCGATTTTGGTGTGTTGGTAGGATTTTTTGTATTTGTTTTACTCTGCGTGTGATGTTCTTGAAAACCATGTACCATATTCTTGAATGCCATAAAGTGTAGAATTAGATTATTATCCTACTTCTAGCTACTTCATTTGAACAATTTTAATTGAGAAAAATTGCCTCAATTGTCAACCAGAACTCAAGAAGATAGTTTGATTTTTCTTGAAAATCAAAACTAGAAGAATGTATTTCTTTTGCGAAAGAATGGATCAAGCTCGAATTATTATAACAATTTATAGTGAACAAAAAAAAATCTGGTTTTAGGATTCTATCAAGTTTCTGAATGAATTTTCTTATACATGTTTGTTTCTTTTAATAACAAAATTAAAACCAAATTTGAGAATTTTCTGGAGCAGCACCCTTACTAATTTCAGTTACGACCTACCAATGCAGCTGCTTGAAGAATACAAAAACATTATAGCCAGTAATCCAATGACAAATTCACTAGCAAAGACTATAATTGAAGTGGCAATGGCAAGACTACATCCTTTACTGTGTACTACTGTGGACCTGATTCAGTAAAAAGTTGGGGAGATTCTGAAAATGGGTACTATTGAAAGATGAACTTTTGATGTGAAGAAAAACTGAGATCAAGTACGTTGTATTGACTACCATTTACTGATTGAAGTGACCAACCTCTACATTGAAACAGTTGAATGTATATTAGTAAATACCAATAGAAGAAGCATTAAAGGAGAAGACAGCTAAATTAACAATTAACGAGGGTGTTCTTTTTGCTGATGAATTCTACACTAACTTTCAACAGATGGATGAGGACATTATTAGCTGGAGACGAGAACACTTACTATTTACTGGGAGATGAGATATCTCATACAGCATAATGACAAGAGTACACCAATTAACTCAAGAGTGTAAGACAAGAAGAGTGGACTATCTGACTTTCCTAAAGCTCTATTGGGTAAGGTGTAGTTGATTTTCTTGGAGACAAGGTCAGCTCCAACGAAATAGCTAAGAACAAATAAAAATTGATGAATATCAGGAGACATCACTACCAACGAGCAAAAGACAAGGTAGACAATATTCATATTAACATGATACTACAGAAAGTTCTTGAATAGTTATGCTAATCTTCCAGTTCCTTTGATCAACTTAGCAAAGAAGGGATAGCCAAACAAAGTGAACTTAAAAAAACCTCAGAAGACAGTATTTGAAGAATTGGGCAACCTATATGAAATGCATCTATAGGTCATATTAGACTGAAATAAGGCTTGCATTGGACTGACTGACGCTTGGACTAAAGGACTTGGTGGCATACTCTTGCAAGAATTTGTAATGGTAGATTACAATTGCTTACATTAGTAGGAAAGTAGCCCAACTCCTGAAAAATTAGAAATTAATGACTACCTCTAGAATTTATTGCTACGGGGTTCCAGCTGTATATGTATGGAGAGGATTTTGTGATAGAAACAGTCTGCTTGCATATACAGTATCCAAAGATGGGAAATCAAGAGTTCAAGAATTACGAAATAGGTCATAGAACGCCAGAGCTACAAGTTTCTAGTGAAGTGAAACCCAGAAAACACAATGTTAGAGCATATTACCTCACCAGATTAAGTTGAAGTAACAAGTGTCATTTTATTAGTTAATTTTATGTTGTAGCTCTTTTGTTATAACTATTGCATTTTTTGTATTAAGAAAAAGTTTGGATTATATTCTCAAGTTAGCCTGGTATGTACTGTGAAAATATAAATAACGTAAATTTCCTTTGTTCATTTGTATAAATTTTCCTTAGTGACTCTTCTCAAAAAACCAGAATGAAGTATTATGTTTTGTATACGGGCATGAAAGCAGGTTTTATACTTTTCATGAAGTGTAAACAGGAAATATTTATTATTTGGTAATTTTTGGACATTACGTTATTTTCCCGTTGAGCATTAGGTAAGAATTTATGAAAATTCAATAAGTCACAAGTTGATAGAGATCTAAGTGTATTTCTTGACTGCAACCTGTCTCTGAATGCCCAAATAAATAATGTAATAAAAATTGCTGGTTATAATCTAAGAAATATTGCGTTTATAAAAAAGTACCTGGACGAAAATTCTGTAAAGAAACTTATGATAAAGTGTGTTATTACCAGGATTGACTACTGCAACTCTATCTTCTACAATTTACCAAAAGTGCAACTTAAGAAATTACAAAACATAATAAACAAAGGAGCAAGACTGATAAAAGGTGTCCCACCTAGAGAAATTGAAGCGAGAATTGAATTTAAAATTTGTATAATAACCCATCAAGTTATCAGAACCGGGCGTCCAAAATACTTAAGAGAATTGCTACATATTGCGCAGCCAACAAATCGTGTCGATACGAGAATAGTTACAGATGGCTTCAAACTATTGGAACCTAGATATATGTCTACTGTAGGCTCCAGAGCCTTTAAATATGCGGCCCCGAGACTATATAATAAGCTCCCACGAAACATTCGAATGATTGAAGGCATGAAGGCTTTCAAGAGGAAACTGAAGACTTTCTAATTTCATGAGTCTTTTGACAGTGATGATTCAACAGTAAATGAACAATAAGCAATATGAAACGTTAAATACTCTGAACGAACAAGGTAAAACGGCAGTGGAGGTCCTGTAGAGAGTGGGGTTCCTCTGCTGTATGGGACCGGAAAAGCAGCCATCAAAGTAAGTATCGAGTATATCAAATTGAATGTACTAGTTATGATATAGATATTGAAATGATAATAAAACTAGAATGAGCTTGTTACTCCAACGGGGTTGCAGTGTTCAAGAAAACATACTGTAGATAAGGTATGCTTCTTTATTTGTAGGTGCCATGCTTACTGCATGTGCCTTATATGGCTCCCCACTCCATTGAAGCTGACATGTATGTGAAAGAGGGCAAACTTCCCTAGAAAGTTGCACTGTTGGCAGATCATCTTGCAGGAAATATTCAGATTTTTAGGCGATCAATGGTGATCCAATCCTCTTTTCCACAAATATTAAGGAGGAAAGCTTTTGGAATACAATGGATGACAAGGAATGGGTCTGTATATAGGTGCATAAGCAGTGGCTTGCAAGCCTTAGTACACATGAATACATGCGCTGCAGCCTTCAAGTCTGATGGCAGGTGGTAGTACCAAAAATATTCTGCAAGGACAACCAACAGGTTACTGCATACCATTTCAGCTGCTGGGAGTGGTCTTCAGTCCGAGGACAACCCAGTGAATTTTGTGGAAATCAGCTGGAGTCAATGCAAGGGCACTTGAAAGCTGCTTTGAGGGTACAATGAAAACGTTCCACTATGCCATTGGCTGTGGGTTTGTAAGCAGTAGTCTAATGTAGGGTGGTACCGAGAAGAGGCCCTAATGATGTCCACAATTGAGAGGGGAAAGTTGAACCCCTGTCAGAAGTGATTTACGATGGGATGGTGAATCTTGCTATCCATCCAAAAAGTAAGGCAGCAGTACATGAGGAGGATGTTGCATCTTGCATGGGGATGGCTTTAGTCGAAATGGGCGAAACGGGTGTGAGAGGCTGTGGATCATTTAAAACATCTGTTGGCACATGAGGCAAGATATCCACTGGCATGGCCTACCAGTATTGGTGTCACAGAGGAGGATGGCATTGGAATCTTCTACACTCCTAGAGCAATATCTTCTCAACGGAAAGACATGCAGGATGTTTTCCAGTTTTGGTGCTCAGAGTCCTTTCATTGTGCTTCTGCCAAAGCCTTGTAATCTATTCATAGGTGGACAGTGGCCAATGTGTTTCTTGAAAGGGCATTGGTATTGGGATTCAGTTTATCAAGTATGAGTTGAATAGTACAGATGTATTCAGAAATGGCAGATATGTCAACATTGATGGAATGGCCAAAGACACAGCCAGTAGTTCCTGGTTGAATGTAAAGTAGCTGGATTCTGCCTTTGAAAGTTTCCTACTGAAGAGAGCCAATGTGCATGACATTCCATTGATCATTTGTATTAGTGCCACCTCTACACTGGCATCTGTCGAGAGTAAGAGGGGTGCAGTTGGCATGAGAAAGTTGAGAGCAGTAGTAGTTGGTAGGACTTTTTTTTATAATGAAATAGACCTTTTCTTGAAGGGATCCAAACTTCAGGTGTTTTGGTTTTCCCTTGAGGGAGTTGAGAGGAGGGCAAGAGGGCCAGAGATGGCAAACAAGAACAGGTTACAATAGTTCATCATACCAAAGAACTCCTGCATTGCTTTGACAGTTGGAGTAGTGGGAACTTCTGTACTGCTAATACCTTCTGAGGAAAGTGGCGAATGCCTACAGGAGTGATGCAATGATAAGGAATGGTACTTCCCAAGCAACAAAAATACACTTGTCATACCCGACTGCAAGGCCATTCTGCTGCAGGCGGTTGATGACGATGTGTAGGTGATATACGTGGTATTTTTTAAAGTAGAGAATATCAGTATGTTACCTATGTAAGATATGCAGAAGGGGAAGTCCCCTAAGATTCCATCCACGAGTCATTGAAATGTGGCCCCTGCATTAAGAATGCCAATGAAGGATTAAGTGGATGTATATGTGCCAAAGGGTGTGGTGATGGCGATCTTGAGGATCTCTTCTAGGGTCATGACCACCTGATAATACCCCTTCAGGATGATGAGGGTTGAAAATACTTTAGCTCTGTGAAGGTAGGTGGTAATGTCAGTGATGTTGGGGAAGGGGTAGTGGTCTGATTCTGTCTGCATATTAATATGCCTGTAATCCCTACAAGGGTGTAGGAATCCATTCTTCTTCAGGACAATGTGCAGGGGCGACGGCCATGGGCTTGTAGTATTTTGACAAAGGCTCATTTCCATTTTAGTGAATGTGGGTTCCACAGCTGCCAGGCATTCTGGATCCAAACATCTATATCTTGCTAAGATTGGGGAACTTATCATACTGTGCTTGGCGGGAACCATGAGTGTCTGATATAAAGGGAGGAGTGGGCCTAATCATCCATTGTTACGCTGATATGGAGAAGAAAGTTGGAAGGAGCAGGTGATAAAGGTGTGTATGAGTAAGTACTGCCATTGACTAAGCGTTGCTGTGTGATGTAAACCAGGAGGTGGAAATGGACCAGGAAATTCGCACCAAAGATAGGCAATGTAATGTCGTGGTGATGAAATTCCACCAGTACTGGGTGCCCCAAAATGACAGTGCCAGCATCTCATAATCATGGGTGGGGATATCAAATTCGTTGGTGGCCATCAAGCGGACATTAGGAGTCCTGGAATGACGGGGATGTGCCATTAAGAGGAAACATGATAGAAGGGAACAGCAGGCACCAGTATCTAGAGTATATCATTTCCTTAATCTTGCAGAAAGAAGAGATTAATTACTGGGGGGGCCACCACCTGCCTACTTACATGTCTTTTCTTTTATACTATTCACATCCAGTAGTACATTTCTTAGCAGCAGCCCCGAATCTGGGGTTGCAGTAGCTCAACTGACGGTGAGGGGCATCATCCAGTGACTGTTAAGAGCGTTGGGTGGTGGCCAAGCATGTCACAAGATGGGCGTTGGTGTTATATAGCATTTACCTCGGCTTCAGTCAGCTTTGTAAGTTTGTCCCCTTTGTCAGGAATGGAGTTATTTATGAAGTTCTTAACAGTGAATAAGTGGCTGTCCATAAGGGCGTTGTCCCACCTAGAGGAAGGATCACCCCTATACTATTCGATTTACACTGGCTGCCGATTAAAGCGAGATGTGAATTTAAAATATGTACAATAACCCATCAAGTTATCAGAACCGCGCATCCAAAATACTTGAGAGAACTGCTACATATTGCGCAGCCAACAAATCGTGTCAACAAGAGAATAGTTACAGATGGCTTCAAACTATTTGAACCTAGATATATGTCTACTGTAGGCTCCAGAGCCTTTAAATATGCAGTCCCGAGACTATGTAATAAGCTCCCACGAAACATTCGAATGATTGAAGACATTAAGACTTTCTTATTTCATGAGTCTTTTGCCAGTGACGATTTAACAGTAAATGAACAATACGCCATATGAAACGTTAAATACTGTGAACGAACAAGGTAAAACGAAAGTGGAGGTCCTGTAGAGAGTGGGGTTCCCCTGCTGTATGGGACTGGAAAAGCAGCCATAAAAGTAAAGTAAGTAAGTGACTTCAGTTAGCAGGTCCTTCTTGGGCAAGGTGTCAGCATCAGGAAAAATTGCTTGTCTCAGCTCGAAGTAGGTTCACTTCATGAGGAGCCATCTGCAGTAAGCTGAATGTGAGCAATACTGATTATTTCTCCAAGGGCCATCAAAGCCTTTGTTCCCCCAATGGTTGTTGAGAGAGCTGACAAAATCTGAACTAAATTTCTGGGAAGGTGTTGTAGGGGATTGTTGTGAGGATGAAGTCTGCTTTGCTGCTTGAGCAAGTCATGCCCTTGACGAGGAACTGAACCTCAGCGAGCTCAAACCAGGCAAACATATTTCTGCTGGTGAAGGGAGTGAGCGTCACTGTGGCAGCATGAACAGATGAGTTGTGGTCGGTGGTGGGCATCATCAGAGGATACAGCTGTCGAAACAGTGAGCTAGGAGGCATGCTGGATGTACGAGGCACTCCATATGAGTCACCATTGTGATGGGATTGGAGAAGGAATTAATACAAGAACAGCTCCTGAATAACTAACTTTATTCAAAGATAACACAGATATTCGTAGGACTCTAAGGGATCACATAAGGATGACAACTGCATGTGTACATTTAACGGCTTTTGTCAATAAGGTTGAAAATAGCATAGAAATAGACAATGTAATAGCGGAATGATAATAGAGATGAAATCAGCTTGTTACTTCAACGGCTTTTTGACGTGGAGTCCATTGACTATTGCAGTGTAGAAGAAATCGTAGATAGGGCATACTTCTTTACTTGTAAGTAGGTTGCTTGCTTCATATGCATTGCAATGTGTTTGAAATGCTGTATTTATCTAATGCTTTCGTTTTACTATAAAACAGTCTTATATGCGTTTATTGATAATTGACAAATTAATAAAGTTCACTCCGCAAATCATCTGAACTAATTGCTAAAAAGAATTAAACATGAAATTAAAAATGGCACTTTCGTCTTAGAAATTCTAACGTTTATACAGACAATTAGATTGACTGATTGATTTAATATTATGAAATGGTTTGCCTACTATTATGATCATTGATGCCAGAATTAGGTTATTGTATCTTTTTGGAGGTAGAAAGCTAATTGGTTAGGTTATGGCAATTTTTAATTTGGCTAAAAACTGTTTTTCTGTTTATAAACAAGTGTAAAAAAGATGATTTCCTTGTTTTTAAGATGACTATGAATATGTAACTTTCAACAAAGCCAGAAGAAATTCATTAATCACTATTCTTGTAATCCATAACAAAGTTTTTATATTTCATGTTTTAAGACATTTTGCTAAATTCTGCATTATCTCCCCAACATTTGGACACGATACGAGATTAGAAAACTGTTGGTAAACAGTATAATTATTGTCTATTATTCTTACACTGTATTACATCAACTTATATTTTGGAGCAAATTCTTCAGTCATAATGGCCTTTTATTCATTCTTCTAAATCGTGTGGTCATCATTCTTAACACTAAATGCGACGAATCTTATTGTAGCTCTTGTGTCATTGCACAAGTATAAAATGAACTCTTGTGTGGAGACCAATGACACAGATCCTTGCTAAATATCTGTTTTATTTGTGTCTTGTTTCTGAACAGACTCGGGGAAATAAAATATTTGGAGGTTTTTGTCCTCAACTGTAATCATCATCGGCTTTTAGAAAAAAAAATATGTTTCATCTCCTGTATATCAGAGATTAGAATTTCTAGTACATTTTCGTAAGCTTGGTCGCAACTAGAATAGTTTGACTGCAATTTCTCTTTTTAGGAGTTATGTGAACATATACTTCTTCCTCAAAACAATCGTTCAACCATTGGTCCACGGTTAAGTAAATAAGTTTTTTATTTAAGAAGAAATAAAGGTCAATGAAATCTGAATCTCAGACTCACCAGCACGAAATTACTAATGGTGCCATAACTAGATTCTTCGTCTGATCTGGTACACTGAGCTGGATTACCAATGTTTCTCGATAACAGTGGATGTGTTGTGATCTCATTTCTTCGCTAGAATTTCTTTAACTGCCAAATTATCAACCCCTAAATCATGAACTTCAAATTTCGCAATTGCCCTGAGATTAAGGCACATGTCATTGCATGCCAAGTAACAAGAGAAAAAAAAGTGGTGGAGGTTCTTTGCTTTGGGAATTCTAAGATGAATACCAGTATTTGGCTGTTATTTTACTGAATAGCGACTGTACATTTGCAATATATAACATATGCATATATATATATATATATATATATATATATATATATATATATATATATATATATATATATATACATACATACATACATACATACATACAAACATATATATATATATATATATATATATATATATATATATATATATATATATATATATATATATATGTAAAAGACAAAGGCTTCTTGCTATTTTCAAGGATGGCTTTCTGAACCTACTTGATTGTTTCATAGTGCCGCAAATTGCTGAGAATTACAAAAATTCTTCTTATCAGGGTAAAGAATTCCATTTTAGTTAGATCTCCTGGACTGTTGTACATTGACATTAATGAGGAGTTTTTATTTTCGTATTAAATGTTTAAAATAACTACTTTCTTTTATTTCTTCTAAAAAGCAACTTGGCTAAAGATAAGAATTCATTTCAATATTCATATTCCTCATTTTCTGCCTAACGCTGGTAACTTCAGCAGTTGCCCGTCAACAAAACAAATATTAGATATCATCCCATGCTTCACTGAAGATAGTATTACATCCCGTATCCATTTTTTATATGGAAAACAACAATTTACGCATATGAAAATCCTTTGACAAATTTACGTCAAACGAACATTTTGCCCAGCTGTCTTATATTTTGATAAAGTTCAAGAGGCTGAAAGAATGTCCTCCATGAAAATGTATTGTGGCGTAATATTATTTGGATCTAATAAGAATGTTCTCCTGTTAAGATAGTAGTTTGAAGATGAACTAATATCAGATGGTAAGATTGCGTAAGTGATCTCTTGCCTTAGGTCCCGTATATGTGGATTTGGGTCAGTATCCAACATTTATCGGATTTTAATTTCTGAACAGAACTTTTATGTTTGTTGTCATTGTAAGTAAAACTGTCTCATCTTCAAAACAAACAGCTCGATCTGTGACGCAGAGAGATGTAGATTTTGACGGTAGAAGATTAGTAAATAGATTATTTCTCAAAAACTGTGCTACTGTAGTATGGAATAATCATCATAGAAATGTTATGAACGTTTGATCTTACCTACATTATACTGTATATTAGTAGAATTGTAAACTAAGCTCAAATAATGAAATCGGTTGCCAATCTGTTTACTTTATTCAAATTAAGCCTAAGTATATAACTCAAAAAAATAATTCTGCCTTCTTTATTACCAATCAAGGCTCGTCAATATAAAAATATGACAATGATAAAAAGTAATACAATTTCCATCAAAACCTATTTGGTTATACAAATTTCAATGAGTATGAATCTATTATTATATATCACTTTCCTTATACGCACTTGTTTATTAAGAGTTCTTAAACAAGTAACTGTGAGCTACTGTTATTGTTAAAAACTTTCACACCTACTTTAAGCAATCTAGTTTACAAACGACTTTCGTTCAATATAAGTAAGTTGTTCCGCCGACATGATCCCATTTACTTGTCAACATTTGTGAGATTATTATAACATGTTTTCTTTTAAATTGCAAAGAGAATCTAATGTAGCTTTGTGTTTTCTTTACTACTCTTGATAATCATATCTATCAAATAGCGTCAGGGAATATACAGAAATAAGTAAATGGTCTGTTTAGAAAACAAACTTTACCAAACGGGTACTCTTCGAATTTTATTGCCCAAACTATAGCAAAATATTCCCATTTCTATACAATGGTAACGTTTCTCTGTTTCAGAGAATTTTTAACTGCCATAACAGATTGGTTTTAAGATACTTTCAGTTTCTTGTAACATCACAGCACCGAGTCTATCATTTGAAGCATCGATCCTTAAGAAGTTTTATTAGTACCAAACAACGTTAAAATGGGGTGATCTGAAATATATCGCTTAAACTCCTTTAAATTCCTAATTTGTTCATTTGACCTTTGTACAATATTCTAGCTTCCCTTCTTAAAGAGATCGATCAGAAGACCAGGCATCAAGAAAAATTGTGAATAAATCGACTGTAAAATCTAACTCTTCCCGGTTAAAGGCTTATTAAATATATCTTTAATCGCATTATTCAAACAACACAAAACATATCTACCTAACAGTATTTTAAATCCTTAATACTTTTTAAGATTTTAAATGCAGATACTTTTACCTGGTCCTACAGTTAATCATGATTACTTAATCATCATAAAACAATTTAGTTGTGTTTAAGTGTTCAGCATAATTACAAAAAAAAGAATAATTATGTTGCCAAAATGACTAGTATTAGACAAACCTGAAAGTATTTGACGAATTAATTCTCATGAAAGTTGTTCATGCAGTTTTTGTTTTTTTGTTTTTTTTAGATACAGCTATTTTCTTAATCTGCAGTAAACCATGCTTTGTAAAAAGATCATTATATTTGTGTTTAATCAAAAGCCAACAGGACTGGCCAATACCTTTACATAAATCAAGTCATGTTAAGAAAAAAAAAAATCAAACACGGTTACGGAGTTCAGTAGTCTGAAGTCCGTACATAAACGCTACAAGCTATCAAGCACTACTAGTGAACAACTGGGAGACTTACAAGGTTCTGTTACATACAGGATCATCGTCTTATCAGTTCCCTTTTTCTATCCTCTCCTTTAGCTAACTTATCTTCCCTGTCATTGACAGCTTGAATTGTACCTGTCCTTTAACAATTCCTTCGCTTTTAAACCTAGATGAATAGCTCCATCAAATGATACAGAAAATCCATACTTATGGCAGAAATTAACATTGTTAACTATAAACAAGATAAAAAATGTATATATTGACTAACCAAGAGTTTATCAAACTACTCAAAACAGAACATTAATGAAATTAGGTGTAATAATAAATAACGCCAAAAAAAATTTAAAATTTGGATCAATTATGACAAGCCTAGGTACTAAGACCATCACTGACACTTTACTGTCTATATTGTAACAGTACTATGATATTTCAGTATATCATTAAAGAAGTCTCACGGGTCATGTTTGCCATCAGACGAAAGAAATACCAGAACATTAACTCACAATGTACTCCTAACAAGTTTCAAGGTCCTTTGGCCGAGTTTAACACGTATTGTAGGAACACTTGTGACATCTATCTATTCCTGTCTGATCAAGTACCTGTTTCTTACACAACCAAGTCAACAACAAAAAAGTATGTCCTGACAGACACCTTACAACAACCCCTATTAAACCAACAACAAAGGCAATGAAATCGCCTCTCTCTTAATTAAAAAAAAAAAAAAAAACTATCCAGGTAATACAAGTGAAAGTGTAACATTCAGTTTTTTAAGTATGATTCAAGCACCCGTCACACCATGCTGTTACATGCAAGATATACTGTAGATGGTTAAACGGCTTCCCCCCTTTTAGCATCGTACATAAAAAGAATTTACAAGTTTGCAACCATTTTTGTAATGACATCCAACTCACAGCGCCAATTGTCAATATTTTGATCTTACAGACCTTAATTTCCGTTGGTCCACCAACAGCTAATGGAAACTGTTCAGATGTATAAGACCAAATTCTTCACAGGCATTTTAGATTGAAATTTTATTTCTGATGTTTGTCTAGTTGAATATACAATGAATATTTTTTTTTCAATAGCCTTTCTTATGTGAATTTTTCATAATTTGTGCTATATAGTAATGTTTAATTCAATTATTTACACGTCGTTTATAAAGATGAAAATGCGATCATGCCCCGAAGCGTTCGTTGCAGGGATAAATAAATAAACAGTACAGATGTTGAAAAACCTTCCAGATATCCTTGCTTTACCACGATTAAAACTTTACAGACCCCCACAAGATCAGTCAGCTGTAAATGGCCACTACTTCTTCCTGGTGTTGAGTAAAAAGGCGTGGGGCTAGTACCTTCATCCCTACAGAATTTCTTGGATATCAGATGACCCAATTCAACTGGCAACTAACATCTAGCCGAGAAAAAATGAATGATAGATCTGTCACTACCACAAGTTAGTTTCATACATTCGGATTAAGAACCACAATGCACTCATTCCTTACGAAAAAAATGCCCAAAGATAAATTCTTTTTATAGGTTTTAATGCCCAGACCAGAATTTGAACCTATGCCTCTTTGTCGAAACAAATGTAGACTTTAGACCTTAACCGCTGAGCTATCAAGGTAGACATAAGTTTATTCTGACTCTGCTGTACATCTTCATTTCGAATTTAGATATTTGTGATAAGAATTGACTAATTTTCACAAGCGCGGATCCAGCCAGTTCAAAAAGGGGGTGTCGGAAAACTTAGCCAAAGCAGCTGGGACCCCGGGGGTCGATGTAAGTCCCCGGAAGCTGACGCAATTTTATCCTATTTTGTAGGTATTTTTCATGTATTTGAAACCATTTTCTCCTTATGATTAAATTTAAATGAAGAAAAATTGCGTCATGCAATAACAGCATCCCGATAAAATATATAAAAAATTTAAGCAGTAATCTCTACAATTACTTTTAGTACGTGACTATACATTCCCAGGAAACGTCATCAGTTGACTACCTCAGAGTTTTATCTGTAATAAACCAACAGCAATTCTTGACTGGTCGAATTGTAGTTAGGTCTTTCCATTTCGTCCAACTTAATTTATATCAGAAACACAATCTTTTTATTTTCAGCTATATATAATGATTTCTTACCCCCTGAGAGTGTGTGTGTATGTGAGAGAGAGAGAGAGAGAGAGAGAGAGAGAGAGAGAGAGAGAGAGAGAGAGAGAGAGAGAGAGAGAGAGATGATTTCAATCTTCCGCATCTCTTTTACTCCATTCTTCTTGTATCAACTATTGAATGGAAGATGTTGATTATTGTTTTAGTTTTATCAGTTTGAAAGTTTTCGTGAATTCCAAGCTCTATATCATGAAACCTTTTTCATTTCTTCATATTAGACAATTCTCCGAAGAAAAGCCTATTTTTATTTATTTGAATATTTTGTTTATTCCGTTAGCATCTTATCTACTGTACTATCTTTTTTTATAGAAACAACTAAGACCACCTTACAAGTTACCTTGCAAATCAAAACCTCAGCTTTGTTTGAAACATATGTTACATTTAGAACCGGTAAACTTACTGAACAATGATAAAATTATGGAGTTTTCAGGCCACGTAGATTTGATAATCATATCACATTTCAATATTACAAATGATTGATCTTACTCCCTCGAAAATTTTATTGTCACTTCACAAGTGTTGCAACATATGGTCTAATCTCCGTAAAAAGGTCATATCGAATAATTACATCTAACTTTGATAAATACATATAGTATGCTAAAGGAGAGAGAATGGGCGGTTGAAATCTACTGCAGTATTAAATCGAAACTAATTGATCTATCGAATGTATTTGAATAATAGAATATTGGACATTCTATATATATATATATATATATATATATATATATATATATATATATATATATATATATATATATATATATATATATATATAATAATAATAATAATAATAATAATAATAGAAGGACAGCTAGTTTTAATCAGCTAAGAGAGAGGCAGGATTTAGAACGGGTTATTCAACAACTGACCATATCTATGTAATAGTCAACGGACTATGCCAAACGGCTATGTATGTCCTTTTTAGACTAGCAGAAAGTTTTGGATTCTGTCAAAACTTCAAAAGTTCAAACTTACAGCAAAAGTTCTTATGTTGAACCGGTTAATATAAGTCTTTTTTTTTTAGAGTATATACATGGAATATGTATCTCAATACTGTAACTATTCTTATATATTTAATTTTAATTATTCATTACTTCTCATATAGTTTATCAATTTCCTTATTTCCTTTCCACACTGGGCTATTTTTCCCTGTTTGAGCCTTTGGGCTTATAGCATCCTGCTTTTCCAACTAGGGCAAGAAATAGATGAATTTTATGCCAGAACACTTGAAGATATCATAGAAATGGTGAGTTAAACAGGGAGACCCTATAACTCCTAAATTATTCACAGCAGCGCTAGAAGAAGTTTTTAAAAATTTAGAAGAGAAAAACATAGGAATTTATATTAATTTGGAACACCTTAACTACTTAATATTTTCAGATGACATGCGGTAGTGAATCATGGGAGGAATTGTAATAGATTATAGTAGATTTGAATAGCGGAAGAAGAAATGTAGGACCGAAAATTAATATAAGTAAAACAAAGAAATATTTCAATAAAACATAGAGACAAAAAATAAGTGTTACGGAAGAACCTCAAGAGATAGTCAATGAACGTACGTAATTACATTTCCCAAATACATGATACCAAAATTAAAAGAAAGATAAGCATGGAAGGGAGAGCTTTTGGTAAATAAAATGAGATCATGAAAAATAAAATGTCACTTTCTCTATAAAAGAAAAGTATTTAATCAGATTGTCTTACCAGCAATGACTAATGCATCAGAAAGTTGGAGCCTTACAAAAGATTTAGAACATTAGCTAGTTACTATTCAAAGAGCCATGGAATGAATTATGATGAGAATAACACTACTAGACAGAAAAAGAGCAACAGGGATACGAGAGCAAACTAAAGTAGAGAATATTCTAACATGTAAGAAAAAAGAAATGGACATGTAGAACATATAATGAGAATGACAGATAATAGATGGTCATTAAGAATAACAGACTGGGCCTCTCGAGATTAAAAAAGAGTTAGGGGAAGGGAGAAAAGGTGATGGACTGACGAGATACGAAAATTTTCAGATATAGACTGGCAGAGAAAGACCATATATAGACGAGAGTGGAAGGACATGGCTGAGTCCTTTGTCCAATAGTGGACTAGCAACGGCTGATGATGATGATGATATATATACAGTATACAGTATATCATTACCATTATTATTATTATTATTATTATTATTATTATTATTATTACTTGCTAAGCTACAACCCTAGTTGGAAAATCAGAATGCTATAAGCCCAGGGGCCCCAACAGGGAAAATAGCACAGCAAGGAAAGGAAACAAGGAAAAATAAGATTTTCTAAGAACAATAACAACATTAAAATAAATATTTCCTTTATAAACTATAAAAACTTTAACAGAACAAGAAGAGAAATTAGATAGATTAGTGGGCCCTAGTGTACACTCAAGCAAGAGAACTCTAACCCAAGACAGTGGAAGACGATGGTACAGAGGCTATGGCACTACCCAAGACTAGAGTACAATGGTTTGATTTTGGAGTGTCCTTCTCCTAGAAGAGCGGCTTACCATAGCTAAAGAGTCTCTTCTACCCTTACCAAGAGGAAAGTAGCCACTGAACAATTACAGTTAAGTAGTTAACACCTTGGATGAAGAAGAATTGTTTGGTAATCTTTGTGTTGTCAGGTGTATGAGGGCAGAGAAGAATCTGTAAAGAATAGGCCAGACTATTCGGTGCATGTGAAGGAAAAGGAAAAGTGAACCGTAACCAGAGAGCAGGCTCCAATAAAGTACTGTCTGGTCAATCAAAGAATCCCATAACTCTCTAGTGATATATATATATATATATATATATATATA
>NC_090738.1:50787254-50802254 GCF_036898095.1 Palaemon carinicauda
AACAGCAACTTGTATTAACATGTCTGCCTATTTCATTGTTAACTGCTAACAGAACCGGTTGCAAGTTGGACAAGAACTAACATGTTTGTATTTTGTGACATTCTTACCGGGACCTAGTGTGTATATATACCCGATGTGTCTATAATAAAGTACTCAGTTGCTCTCACCTCGCCTTTGAGTCATATCCTACTCCTGGCTCGTCACACTATCAAAGGCTTTTTCATAGTCCATAAATACCATCAAAAGTAGATTGCCATATTCTACACATTGCTGTACCACATGTTTTGAAATGATATTTTGGTCAGTGCAACCTCTTCCAATTTTAAATCCTGCTTGTTCATCTCCCATGACCACTGGCGTAAGTGTGATGCCTCTGTAATTATTGTAATCGATCAGGTATTTTCTTACCAATTTTCACCAATACTCCTAATTCCCATTCATCAGGTTTTGCTTCTTCATGCCACATTCTGCCAAATAATCTTGTAAGTATTCTGGGGGTTACTACATCTTCAGCCAGTATCATCTCAGCAGTTATTCCATGACAACCAGGGGCTATCCATCTCCTGAGTTTTTTAACACCTTCGACTTCAAACACAATGAATTCATTCATGGGCACATCAAGGTCTTCTGCTCTAGTTATATCAATCAAATTATTCCCTTCATATTTCCCATTTATAACCTCACTAAAGTGTTCCATCCAACGTTGCCTTTCTTCATCTTCTGTTGTTATAACAGATCCATCCCTCTCTTTGATAGGTATATGCTTTTTCTTTGCCCCATAGAGATTTCATCAATAACTCTATGAGAAATTCTTACCCCATAGTCACTCCCTGAATTCATAGCTTTGTCAGCCTTATCTGCTTTCCTGTCTAAATACTCTCTCCAGTCATTTCTGGTTTTTTTTTTTTTTTTTTTTTGACATCACTATCAATACTGGAATCCTTAGCATGCTCTACCCGGTAATTTTCATTACTTCCTCGAAAACTTTCAACAATCAATATCTGTCTTCGTCTCCTTTTTGTAGTATCACACTTATCATTTTATATCCATCGAGTTGTCCTTGTAATTTCATGTCCCAAAACTTTACTACCACCTGACTGATATATGATCTCAATATCAAACTATTCTTCATAAATCATCTGTGCTTCTTCTCTCAAGGTCTCTGAGACTGCAAATCGATTTCTACATTCAATTGCAAATGTTTTTCTGTGCTCATCTTCTAGATGCCTTGTTGTTTCAAACCTAGGTATTCTATCTACATTTCTGTTTGGTGCTTTCAATTTTAATTTCAGTGTGGCAATGAGGAGTTTGGGATCACTACCAATATCTGCACTTCTATAGATTCTTACATTTCTCAGCGTTCTCATTCTCTCTCTATTGATGGCTATGTGATTTACTTGATTTATTTAATTGCCACATTTTGAAGTCCATGTATATTTGTGGATTCCATTGTGCTGGAAAAGAGTACCTCCAATGACAAGATTTCTTGTTAAACAGAAATATATAAATTGTGCTCCATTTTCATTTGCAACTTCGCCAAGACCCCCAACACACACCACATTCTCTATGCCTTGATTATTCCTTCCAACTTTATCATTGAAGTCATCAATCACAACTTTCATATCTCTCTCTGGGATCTCATCTATCACTCTGCAGTTCTTCATAGTATTCATCTTTCCCTTCTCCAGGGGAATCAGTTGTTGGTGCATTGCCCTCTTTTGATTTAAACTTTGCAAGTAAAAATCTACTATCTACAGCTCACCACTCTGTTAGTGGTTTTTCTGCTCTAGATATTGTCATCATTTCTACCCTTTTTCTTCCAACTCCACCTGGATTTTCTGAATATATATATATATATATATATATATATATATATATATATATATATATATATATATATATATATATATATATATATGTCTTACTTATAACTGTAATCGAACAGTTTAACATGTTTTTTTTTCAGAAAGGCCTATAAAAGAAACACAGGAAATATAAATAAATCACTATATTTCGGCCAATAAACATTGACCCTCTTCAGGATGTAAAGTAAAAATGAGGAATACATTGGGGAGTGACGGTTTATATAGGAAAACAAAAGGGTGGGTTCAATTGTTCTACACTTGTTATAATTGCTGGAAGGATTAGCCAATTTAAATTACATCCAGGTGCGTCTTCTTATTGTTGAGCCGCTCGGAGGATATCTTGACCTCTGATGCATATCTGGTGGTCTGTCTCTGTGGATTATCTTCTTAATGATAGTGTTGAGAAGAGTATTGTCCACTGTGTCAGCTTTCCATTGGCCGCCAGATAGGTTCATTGTGTTTGATTGATTTATGATGGCTGATTCCAGGATTTTCCTTCTGTACGGACAGGTACTTTAAAAACCAAAGGCGACTCACTCAAGAGTACCTGTCTGTACAGAAGGAAAATCCTGGAATCAACCATCATCAATCAATCAAACACAATGAACCTATCTGGCGGCCAGTGGAAAGCTGACACAGTAGACAATACTCTTCTCAACCCTATCATTAAGAAGATAATCCATAATCCACGGAGACCGTCCACCAAATATGCATCAGAGGCCAAGACATCCTCCGAGCGGCTCAACAATAAGAAGACGCACCTGGATGTAATTTAATTTGGCTAATCCTTCCAGCAATTATAACAAGTGTAGAACAATTGAACACACCCTTTTGCTTTCCTATATAAACCGTCACTCTCCACTGTATTCCTCATTTTTACTTTACATCCTGAAGAGGGTCAATGTTTATTGGCCGAAATATAGTGATTTATTTATATTTCCTGTGTTTCTTTTATGGGCCTTTTTGAAACACACACACACACACACACACATATATATATATATATATATATATATATATATATATATATATATATATATATATATATATATGGCTTTGGTCTAAGTTTCCTTTAACAATACCCTTACAATGCGTTTCACTCAGGGCTGAGGTATCCAGATTATATTTCCTAAATTCATTCTCCACTTGCTGTAACTTCCCAATCTGATTCATGGTTCTAACATTCCAATTACCAATTTTCAAATTTTTTTTAGCATTTATAAACCGGGAGATTCTTAGCACCCCTCTATGCCCGGGACTAGGGCCCATTCTGTCATCTTTTCTTTCCATTGACTGACTAAATCCATAGAGGATTCATTGGCTAGATTCATCAAAGTATAACCAATTCCTAGTGATACACAGTACCTATCTAACTAATGCAAGTGGCCCCTGCTAGTACATACTAATTCCTGTAAGATCATCCGCAAGGCATAAGGAGTAGAAGCCAAAGAGACAACTTGTCTCTCACCATAAACCAAATCAGTCACACTGCTGCCAGTGACTTCATTGAAATTTAGGGGGTCATTTCCTCCACACCCAAATTTCTCGTTACTCCTCAAGGTTGCTCTTTCGCTTATATAACCATTGGCAAACATGGATTACTATAGCAGGCCATACAAGCAGAGAACTGGTGCGCTGATTTGACTATGATTGGCCCGCACCGGCCAATCCTTAACGTGTATGGTGGTTAAACAGGACAAACCCGGCACGACTAACCTGTCCTCTCATCCTTTCAGCATGTTTGACTGGACAGGCCAGTCCCGCTGAGATTGGCAGAATCCGCCACCAGTGTCTTAGGTGTGGGGACGGGATAGCATGGCGACTGGGTTGACTCACTATTTTGACACGTACATGATTCACTTATTATACGACCATACTCCATCCTTGATTGGAATGGTTTTTATAATGTAATGATAAACAGATTGAATTTCACAATCTTTTGACTTATTACTGTATTGAAAAAATTTTTGCTTTATCATTGTTGTATTACAAAAGACCTCTCTTTCTCTCGTTTCCCACATCTAAAATATTAATGAGGATACTAATCCTGTACACTATAGTAAAAATTTTGAAGGAGTAATCCAGGTGTATGACTGTCTCCACAAAATCAAACATCATGTTATAAATACTTTTAAAATTTGCTTGAAGAAGTTTCTTCTAATAGTATAAATTTTCTTAAAATAGACATGTATACATATAACACAATATGTCATTCAGTTTTTCATTAATTTCATTTGGTGTGATCATTTCCTCTCTTCTTTATCGATTATATTTTATCTGTAAACAAGCACAGAGTGTATCTATTTTAATATTCCTAAAATATATTATTTTAATTGTTCATTACTTCTGTTTTAGCTTTTATCTCATTATTTTCTTTCCTCATAAGGCTACTTGTCCCAGTTGGAGCCCTTGAGCTAATAGTATTCTTACGAAGCTGGTCTAGTGTAGAGTAAATACAATGATTTATTCATAATTTTATTTATATTTTATATTGTTTTCTACTGTGCATTGAAGAGATGATACCCAGCCCGTAAAATGAGCCCCTCTCATGTAGATGTAAGTATTTTATGTAAATTACGTCGTAACACTTTCGTTGTGAATTTCATTGTAATTTTTTATTCAAGTTAACATATGTATATTTACGTATTTTTTAAGAATTAACTTTTTATTTCACGCATGTTTGCTACGAAGTCTCACGTAGTCTATTAGAAAATGTTGTAGGATTCGTGCGAGATATGAATAAGGGCTTAGGTAATAATCTTTTATATTTTATGATGCATTGTGTCATGTTTGAGAGAGAAGGTTCAGTGACATGTGCTTTGGAAGATTCTCTACCATGTGCTTAGGAACTTCGCGAAGGGCCAGCAAGAAGATGTTATCTTTTTCTTATTTTGGGGACAAAGGGTAGGCGGAGCTAATTGGGAGAGTCGTCTCGCGGGTGCGTTGGTATGCATCTGAGAGTTGCCTGAAACCCCCTGATATGCTTCTTGACATTTTTATCTAGTTGGAAACTCTGACGCCCTTATGCACGCTTCCCAAAGCCTTTGGAAACTTCTGGAAATAACAGCTAGGTTTCATATAAAAAGGGGACATTGTGGCGGATTAATTTTTGTTTTATTCTTATTTTTTTTGTTTGCCAAATCCTGAGAGAGAGAGAGAGAAAGAGAGAGAGAGAGAGAGAAAGAGAGAGAGAGAGAGAGAGAGAGAGAGAGAGAGAGAGATGGGTAGTTAGTGTATCGATTGTTTGTTGTGAGAAAGACTGTTGGTATAAATGAGATTGTTTGTTTGTTTTTAGTTAGGTTACGACAGTGGTGAATGTCTTGGGTGAATGTTTTTATTTTGATTTGACTGCAGCTTGAGGCAGTTGCGTTTGTGAGTGCTGGATTACAATTTTATATTATTTTTCTTACCAGCGTTGGAAGTGTTTTGTTTGTCTTTGAGCCGTGATTCCTCCTTTGGAGAGACTAAATTTAGAAAGTGGATTTATTGTTGATGACCTGGCCTGTACTTGATATTGTTTGAACTGCTCAATTGACTGCACAACCGTTGATGACCTGGCCTGTTTATTAAGATTCCGATTGCTGTTATTGATGATGATGATGATGATAATGATGATCACTAATTGACTGTTCAGTGCAGTTGACGAACTGAATATAGTTTCGATTGCCACAGATTGGTGGCTGTGCCAAGGAGTGATCGGTTTGTGTGCGGAGACAGTTTCCGCATTAATAAATAAACAATTATAAACATATTTGGTTGTGGTGCATCTTGGTTTTAAGTTTCGATATTTTCTCCGGGTTTATATGAATGTGGCATTTTTTTATTTTGTATGTTAAGCTTTTTTTGTGTTTTCTATATTAATATCTTAAGTTTGGTTGTTATAATTTTAGAATTAAGTGATAATTTAGTTTTAAGGAATATAGTTAGTAAGGTTATGTTTTGTTTTTTTGCTCTTTTGTCTAAGAGTCCAGTTTATGATAAAGTAAGGGGAAAGTTTGTGTTGAGGAAATAATTGTCTGTTTAGTGTGATTCAAGGGTGTGGGGTTGTTATTGCAACATCCCGCAACAACATCTAGGTTACAGCTTAGACAGAGATACAGATTGAGATAGAACTGCAACCTGAAGATAGCCTCGTTCCTCTCTCCCCCTCTCTCACGCTCACAACCCAGTGTATTGTTTTTGAAAGTGTTCATCACGTTCGTGTCTCCTCTCCTAAGAGACTCTGTGCCCGAAAGCAAATCGTGTGTCGAAGAAATACACAAGACTAAACGGTGATTTTTTTTCATTCATTGTATTAGGGTGAGTGGTGGCATTGTATAACGTTTTTTGTAAACGGCCCTGTAGGGAAGATGGATTTTGTTACGTGATCAGGATATATATTATTCCTTAAGTGTCAAACTTTAACATTGTATTATTCGGATTTATTTCGAGTTTTTGTCCAATTTGTATTGCATTATTTCTTTTCTTAGACTAAGTTTTGTACAGATATAATAGTTTAAGTCAAGTTCTTATACAATTTCAGAGCGTAACATTTTTGTCTTATTCTATGTTTTGTTCAGACTTAAATTTTTTCCAGTGAATTATTTTGCTATGAAAATTCTTTCAAAGTGTTGTAATTTATATAGAATATATTTATTTTTGTAAAGAGTGTATTATTCCAATCATCATTATTTGTAACCAGATTCCGCTCGATTCCAGTTAAAAACCACAGTGAGTTAAATGCGTTTTAATAATACTTAGGAGTAATTACCCAGTTCAGTTTTGAGTGTACTTAAGAGACCTTTGGATATTCAATATTTTGTATATTGTTGTCTAGGAGTTATTTAATGATCTCAGAATTCGTGTATTAATTTTTTAGTGTAACAGTTTTAATGTAAAAGCAAACAAGGTAGTTGGAGTTCCAGAGGTTGATTAACTTGCCAGTCGTAGTATATACAATATTATATCTTTGGTTCCCAGTTACGAGTCATAGTATAGTATATTTATTAATGCCCAGACTTCAGGAGCCATATCATATAATAGTGTCTAAACTATGGTATTCCAGAAATTAGTCAATTTGAAATGATAAACCAGAATAATATTTTATCCACTCAATAGAGAATAATAATAATAATAATAATAATAATAATAATAATAATGATAATAATAATAATAATAACAATAATAATAATAATAAAAATAATAATAATAATGATGATGATGATGATGATGATGATATTGTTATTACTATTATCATTATTACTAGCTAAGCTACAACCCTAGTTGGAAAAGCAGGGTGCTATAAGCCTAAAGGCTCCAACAGGGAAAAATGGCCCTGTGAGTAAATGAAACAAGGAAATAAACAAACAAGAGACGTAATAATAATCAAAATAAAACATTTTAAGATCATTAACAATATCAAATTAGATCTATCATATAGAAACTATAAAAACTTCATGGAATCAAGAGGAAGAGAAACAAGATAGAATAGCATGCCCAAGTGTACCTTCATGCAAGAGAACAGTAACCCAAGACAGTGGAAGTACATGGTACAGAGGCTATGACACTACCCAAGATTAGAGAACAATGTTTTGATTTTGGAGTGTCCTTGTTCTAGATGAGACGCTTACCATAGCTAAAGAAACTCTTCTACGCTTACCAAGAGGAAAGTAGCCACTGGACAATTACATTGCAGTTGTTAACCCCTTGAGCAAAGAAGAATTATTTGGTAATCTTAGTGCTGTCAGGTGTATGAGGACAGAGGAATGTGAAAAGATTACGCCAGACTATTTGGTATATGTGTAAGCATAGAAAAAATGAGGCGTAACCAGAGAGATGGATCCACTGTAATACTGTCTGGCCAGTCAAAGGATCCAATAACTTAACGAGTGGCTGGTGTCCCGGCCAACCTATTAATTTTGCATATGTTACACATATTATCTGATTATCTTTTTCTGTTAAAAGTAATAGAAATCGATCAATAACATTCATTATGGCATTTTCTTATATTTTTTTCGGTAGAGTAACTTCAATTTATTCTTTTTTTTTTTTTACTATTTGAAATTTTCGTCTGCCACACTATCCATTTCCGTAACAGGTTTGTAATATTATGCATTTCATTGCTCTTTATTTTAGGGTTTTCCCTCATTTACATTCATCAAGTTATAGTTTATTTAGATTTAATTTCCTTTTCCATAGTATATTTTCTCTTTAAAACCACACAGCATTCTGCCTCATTCATGCAATAGTGTCTGGTATTCTGATAATAAACACATACCGATACAAAGGGAAAACAATTAAATATTCCGATCAAGTGTTATAAATACTCTTCATCGGGAAAAAGCGACGGTCTAAAATATGGATAGAGGATAAATTAGGTCGCCGCCAATAATTCTATTTTTGTAAGCTATGTATATCTCTGCCACATTTTCTCTCTGCCTACATGAACATGATCCTTTTCAAATGTCTATGAACAAGTACGCCTAATTAAAAGTGTAGTTGTGCATCAGCACATAAGGTCCAAACATCCTTTTAGTTTATTTCTCCCAGGAAACATTTGGACTCTCGAATAAAGAGGGATAAACAGAAAAGGTAGTCCTATAATGACTTCAAGATAAGTAAGTACATTAGTACTGTAGCGCCAAACGCCTTTATAGAAGCCGATAAAGAATGCCTATTACGATCCTTCTTATTATTTCAAGTCGGATTTCATAAATTTATGTTAAGGGGACCGTCGCTATGGTGAATAGCATTAGGATTAACAGATTACATAATCACTTGAAAAAAAATCGAAAATTGAGTTATTATTTCTATGTATGCAAAAATTTGTCGTATATGCTCTCCGGAAGTTTCAGCAATTTCTAATGCATTTTTTATTGAAGGCAATAGCCTTAGTGGCGACAACGTGTTTCCTAAAGGAATCCTCATATATCTTCAGCTTCTTTAGATTCCTAGGAGTGAGCCTTTGATCAAAGAAACTATGACTTTTATTACTTCATAAGGACATAGTTTTGTCGAAAAAGTGTTGTAGTGAATAAAATATGAAAAGGAATAATCATCGTTTATTGAACTAAAGGCTTATGCCTAAAATCTTAAAGAAGCTGGGGAAATTGAGGATTCCTGTAGGAAACACATTGAGGCCACTAAGGCAATCGCCTCTAATGACAAATGCATCAGAGAGAAGCTGTGTCACAAAAGCATATATATATATATATATATATATATATATATATATATATATATATATATATATATGTATATATATATATATATATATATATATATACATATATATATATATATATATATATATATATATACATACATATATATATACATATATATATGTATATATATATATATATATATATATATATATATATATATATAGCCTATATATATATATATGTATATATATATATATATATATAATATTACGACTAGCAAATTACGTAAACTCCTGAGCTCCAAAACTCACCAAGATTTTATTACATAATTTGATACACAATAGAAAACCTCTGAGCTCTGAGAGTATATATATATATATATATATATATATATATATATATATATATATATATATATATATATATACATATATATATATATATATATATATATGTATATATATATATTATTACGACTGGCGAATTACGTAAGCTCCTGAGCTCCAAAACTCACCAACATTATGTTACATAATTTGATACACAATAGAAAACCTCCTAGCTCTGAGAGTAATACACAACTCCCAGACAATGATATATATGAACACTGAATATCTGGAAGGTCTCTTTACTTTACACTCAATACAAAACAGGGTGATTACTTTACTTTTAATGGGAACTATTCTTAAATCAACCTCTTACTTCAGTTCTTAGTCAGGGGACACAAGCAAAGCACTGAGAAAAGTATTGGTGATCTAAATAATACACACTTTACAAAAATAAATACATTCTATAATGAATGTCAAATTAAAAGATTAACACCACAATTAAATCATTCGAAATATTAAGTCTGAACTAAACCTTAGACTAAGACAAAAAGGTACTTTGAAAAAATTATACAATCATTTGTTTCACTGGAAATTAATTTATGAAAAATATTTAATTTTGACAATTAATGAATAAATAACACTTTAACACAGAAAATAAATCAGTATTACTATTACATATACTTAACTAATATTCTTGCATCCTTTGTCTCGCACAGGATTACCGAACAGTTAAACAAAAATAAGTTCACTTCACTGTTTAACCTAATCTCACAGGGCCAGTCACAAAAAAAACAGTTAATTTTTATAATATACCGGTACTCACATGTATACACGGCACTTCTTACACCTTAAACTACAGAAATTGCAATGTTTGAACAAACACAATTCACATTTGAGAGAAAACATTATGCATGTTGGAGAGGAAACATTATGCACGTTGGAGAGGAAACACTATACTTGTTGGAGAGGAGATACGTAGTAGCTGAATAGATTCTGGAGAGGACTGCCAGACGAGGGCTTTTCGAAGGGTTAGGCATGATCTCTTCACCTCCTATGCAATGCTAGGTCCTTATATATTAATTTAATTCATTCCAGAATCTTCCAGTAAAGCTTCCTGGAAGCGTGAGGGCATGGTCTAGCAGCGTCAAGGTTACACACTTGGCATTATGGAAGTAGGATACTATGGTTGCTTTCGAAGCAAGTCTCTCAGCTAACTCTGCCCATCTCCTCTCACAACATTAAAAAACCTAAACGTTAGTGTAGAAACTATGCATTTTCCAACCACATGGAAAAATGATGCAATCCCTAGCGTGTGTGTCATACAGCATACCCTTTAGTGAGTTTACATAAGACTTCGTAACAAAACTATGTAAAATGAAAATTTAATTTAAAAAAAAAAAAAAATTCATATACGGAACTGAAGGAAAATACAATTAAAGGAATGACGATAGTCTTATGTAATTTACTTACTTTACTTAATCCTACGTGAGTGGAACTCGTCTTATGAGCCAGCTATACATCTCTTAAATTCACAAGTGAAATATGTGAATGAAATATTCTACTCTCATGTAGACCAGCTTCGTAAGAAAAAAACAATATATATATATATATATATATATATATATATATATATATATATATATATATATAAATATATATGCATACATGTATATATATACATACATATATATACATATATATATATATATATATATATATATATATATATATATATATATATATATATATATATATATATATATATATGTATATATATATACATACATATATATATATATATATATATATATATATATATATATATATATATATATATATATATTTATATATATATTATATATATGTGTGTATTTATATGTATATATATGTATATATGTATATATATCTATATATAACATATATACATACGTATAATATATATATATATATATATATATATATATATATATATATATATATATATATATATATATATATATATATATATATATATATATATATAGATAGATAGATAGATAGATAGATATATATATATATATATATATATATATATATATATATATATATATATATATATATATATATATATTCTTATGAAGCTGGTCTCGTGGCGAGTAAATAAGCTAATCAGGCATTTTATTGATGTTTTCATATGTGCATTGAAGAGGAGAATAGCCAGCTCTTAAAATGAGTTCCTCTCATGTAGGTATAAGTTTGCTAGGTAAATTACGTAAGAATTTCATTGTTAATTTCATTGTATTCTTTATTCAAGTGAGTCAGTATATATAAATTTACGTTGTTTTTAAGAATTAAATTTTTATTTCACGTATTTTGTTACGAAGTCTTAAGTAACTGTTTGAGAGTGTTATGTGACCATACGAGATATGAACAAGGGCTTATGTAAATGTTTTTTATATTTCTATTAGGTATTATGTCATGTTTGTGATAAAATACGCAATTCTTTCATCTGCCTCGTGCTTTGGAAGGATCTCGAAAATCCTAGTGTTAGATTGTATCTTTATCTTATTTCTGAGAACAGTGGGGCCCCAGCGTAAAAACCTGTAATTTCAGCGCCCAGAACACTGAATAGGTTTTGATTGGCTCCTATTCTCCATTCAGTCAGCTGCATAGAATGTCATTTATTATAAAACATTTATGGTGTACCGATAACCCTATTTCAGTGATCTGAGCACTGAACTTACGGGTTTTTACGCCACGACAGAGGTTGCCCCTTAATACTGAAATAGAATCCAGCAAACTTCCCTCACTCCAGGTATCCTAGTACAGTAGTAGTTGATCGTGACCAATAACAACATTCAAAATTTATAGTACACCATGAATGTTTCATGATAATTGATGACATACTCTGTAGTTATTAACTAGATGAAGAGAAGAAGCCAATTCAAACCTATTTCATTGTTCTGGGCACTGAACTTATGGGTTTTTACGCTGTGGCAGAGGTTGTCCCTTTATACTAAAATAGGATTCGTCGAACTTCCCTCACTCCAGATAGCCTATCACAATAGTAGTCAATTGACTACATTCAAAATTTATCAGTACACCATAAATGTTTTATGATAATATATGATATTCTATGCAACAGACTATATGGAGAAGAGAAGCCAATTAACACCTATTTCAGTGTTCTGGGCACTGAAGGTTACACCTTTATACTAAAATAGGTTTCAACCAATTTCACCCAAATAAGCTAAGCTATTACAGTAGTAGTCAACAGTGACAGATGACAACGTTCAAAATTTATCTGTACACCATAAATATTTTGTGATAATTGATGATATACTGTGTACTTGATTAAATTAAGAAGAGAAGCAAATTGAAACCTATTTCACTGTTCTGGGCATTGAACTTACAGGTTTTTACACTATGCAAGAGGTTGGCCCTTTATACTAAAATGGGTATCGGCCAAATTCCCTCACTCCAATTAGCCTATTACAGTGTAGTCAATCGTGACTGATGACAACATTAAAAATTTATAGGTGCATCATGAATGTTTTATGATAATTGATGACATTCTCTGCAGATGACTAAATAGAGAAGAGAAGCCAATTGAAACCTTTTTAAGTGTTTTGGGCATTGAACTTACGGGTTTTTACGCCACACCAGAGGTTGCCCAATTATACTAAAATAGGGTTTCGACCAACTTCCATTACTCCAGCTAGCCCTTCAAATCAGTAGTCAATCGTGAGCGATGACAACATTCAACATTCTCATTACTAGGATGAGAAGAATAAAATTAAAACCTATTTCAGTGTTCTGGGCATAGAAAAAAACGGGTTTTTACGCCGTGCCAGTGGTTGCCCCTTAATACTAAAATAGGTTTCGTTCAACTTCCCTCACTCCAGCTAGCCTATTACGGTAGTAGTGAAACGTGACCGATGATAACATTCAAAATTCATCAGTACACCATGATTGTTTTATGATAATTGATGACATACTGTGTTGTTGACTATATGAAGAAGAGGAGCAAATTGAAACCTATTTCAATGTTTTGGCCATTGAACTTATAGGTTTTTACGCAGTGCCAGAGGTTCCTCCTTTATACTAGAATTGGTTTCGGCCAACTTCCCTCACTCCAGCTAGCCTATTACAGTAGTAGGCAATAGAGACCGATGACACCATTCAAGATTTATTGGTACACCATAAATGTTTCATGATGATGATATATTGTGTACCTGACTAAATTAAGAAGAGAAGCAAATTGAAACCTATGTCAGTGTTCTGGGCATTGAACATATGGGTTTCTACACAGCACCAGAGGATGCCCCTTAATACTAAAATGGGTTTCAGCCAGCTTTCCTCACTCCAGCTAGCCTATTACAGTAGTAGGCAATAGAGAACAATGACAATATTCAGAACTTGTCGGTACACCACGAATGCTTTATGATAATTGATGACATACTGTGTGGTTGACTAAACGAAGAAGGGAGGCCAGTTGAAACCTATTTCATTGTTCTGGTTATTGAACTTACAGGTTTTTAAGCAGTGCCAGAGGTTGCCCTTTTATACTAAAACAGGTTACGGCCAGCTTCCCTCACTCCAGCTAATCTATTACGGTAGTAGTTAATCGTGACCGATGACAGTATTCAAATTTTATCGGTGCACCATAAATGTTTTATGATCATTGATCACATACTATGTAGTTATTATTATTATTATTATTATTATTATTATTATTATTAATTGCTAAGCTACAACCCTAGTTGGAAAAGAAGGATTCTATAACCAGGGGCTACAGGGAAAATAGCTCAGTGAGGAAAGGAAACGAAGAAAAATTAAATATTTTAAGAAGAGCAACAACATTAAAATAGATATCTCCTTTATAACCTATAAAAACTTTAACAAAATAAGAGGAAGAGAATTAAGATAGGATAGTGTGCCTGAGTGCACCCTCAAGCAAAGCAACTCTAACCCAAGACAGTGGAAGACCATGGTATAGAGGTTATGGCACTACCCATGACTAGAGATCAATGGTTTGATTTTGGAGTGTCCTCCTAGAAGAGCTGCTTACCATTGCTAAAGAGTCTCTTCTACCCTTACAAAGAGGAAAGTAGCCACTGAACAATTACAGTGCAGTTCGAAGAATTATTTGGCAATCTCAGTATTGTCAGGTATATGAGGCAGAGGAGAATCTGTAAAAAATAGGCCAGACTATTCGGTGTGTGTCTATATGTGTGTGTGTAGGCAAAAGGAAAATGAACCGTAACCATAGAGAAGGATCCAATGTACTACTGTCTGGCCAGTCAAATGACCCCATAACTCTCTAGCGGTAGTATCTCAACGGGTGGCAGGTGCCAAGGCTAACCTGCTAAATAGGTTGCCAGTTTTATACTAAAATAAGTTTTAGCCACCTTCCCCCTCTCCAGCTGGATTATTACAGTAGTAAAGTGTGACCGATGACAACATTGAAAATTTCTAGTAAACCATGAATGTTTTGTGATAATTGGTGACATACTGAGTAGTTAACTAAATGAAGAGTAGAAGCCAATTCAAACCTATTTCAGTGTTCTGGTCATTGAACTTACAGGTTTTTACGCCGTGCTAAAGGTTGCTCTTTATACTAAAATAGGTTTCGGCTAACTTCCCTCACTCCAGCTAGCCTTGTGAAGTAGTACTCAATCGTGA
>NC_090738.1:50807254-50819754 GCF_036898095.1 Palaemon carinicauda
AAGCCGATGTTGTGTCAAGGCATGAGAGAGAGAGAGAGAGAGAGAGAGAGAGAGAGAGAGAGAGAGAGATTCTTTTAGTTCATCAGTTTTAAGTTAGAATGAAATAAAAATACATGATGTACAGAATATTGTTTGATAACAACTTACTGGAATAAAACTAGGAATAGGTCATGCTGACATAAGACCACAAATTACCGAAACTTATCTAACTTGAAAATAATTATACCTAGATCAACAGCCATAGCCATTGCCTTGTCCTCCTTGGTCTCAACTTGACAGAGAGGATGCTTGGTCAGTCTCTCGGGTATTGTCCTGTCCTCTGCCATTCATGAGCTACCTTTAAACCTTTAAATGCACATACCCCGCCCAGGAATCGAACCTATTTATGCGGTAAAGATTACAATACAAAAATTGATAGTGACTTAATCTTTTTCGATGGATGACTGGATAAATTACTGTCACTTCTATAACAAAATCTGAACTCATAGGTTCGAATCTTGAGTAAGAGTTGCTGCTATACCTCTTCAATATGAAACACAAATACTCGTAGGTATCTTACGTTTGTGCATGTATGCTTGTGAATATATTCAAGTATATACTAATATCCTCTTTATAATCTTTAAACAATCTGAAATGTCTAAATATTCTAATTCTATTTTTTTTCTACCATTAATAATATACAACCATACTTCGCCTCTTAATCTTTAAACAATCTGAAATGTCTTAATATTCTAATTTTATTTTTTTTCTACCATTAATAATATACAACCATACTTCGCCTCTTAATCGGAGAGCTTTTTATAATATATAGTAATGATAAACTGATTGCATTTCACAATCTTTTGACTTATTATTGTATTGAAACAATTTTTGCTGCTCATTGTTATATTATAGGAGACCGATTAATGAGGGTACTGATCATATACAGGTGACAGAGGGAGGAGATAGTAGAGAATTTTATAGGAGTAATCCAGGTGTAGGTTTAACAAAGCTTTAGAGATGTTTTAGAGATACTTTTAAAATTTACTGAGAATTTTTTCTTCAAATAGTGTGAATTTTCTTTAAATTGACATGTATGCATCTAACACTTTATGTTTTTAGTTTGTTATCAATTTCACTTAAAGTAATCATTTCCTCTCTTCTCTGTTGGTGATTTTGTCTATATAAACAAGCAGAGAATGTATCTATTTTAATATTTTTGAAATATGTTACTTTCATTTTTCATTACTTCTCTCTTTTTTTTATTATTTCCTTTCCTCACTAGGCTACTTTTACCTATTGGAGCCCTTGGGCCCATAGTATCTAAACTATGGTATTCCAGAGTTTAGTCAATTTGAAATGATAAACCAGAACAATATATTATGTACTCAATAGAGAAAAAGAATAACGATGGTATAAAACATGAATAGATGATAAATGAAGTAGCTGCCGATCATTTAATTTTTGTAACCTATGTACAGTATATCTCTGCCACATTTTCTCTCTGCCTAGACATACATAATCCTTTTTTAAAGTCAATGTCTATAAATTAACACGAAAGCAAGTACGCCTAATTAAAAGTGTAGTAGTGCATCATCATGAGATAATGTCCAGAAGGTCCAAAAATCCTTTTAGTATATTTCTCCCAGGAGATATTTGGACTCTCGGATAAGAGGAATAAACGGAAAAGATTGTCATATAATGACTTCAAGAGAATTAAGTACATTTCCTTTTGCTATAATAACGATAGAAAGTGCCTATGACGTTTTTTTCATATTATTTCAAATCATATTTCATAGATTTATATTTAGTAAAAATAAAGAGTAGAAAGTACCAAAATTTTGCCTTTTCAATATTAGTTGTACCTATTGTACTTGATACCCTGTAATGTAACAAATTTGGTACACAAGTACCAAAAACGTAACTATGTAATCTTGGGTGCCCAATCCTCTTGAACTAAGCAGGATAGTCCGGAGCATGTGTGGGCGTTTATCTCAGGACAGGAGCACCATACTAGTCCAGCGGGATAAATCATACGGCCAGTCCTGGGTGTGTGGCCGGCTAAAGATATACCGCCTAGATTTATGCCCATAAATATAGAACATATTCCACAAGCATACATATATGTAAGTTTATATATGATATATATATATATATATATATATATATATATATATATATATATATATATATGCATATATATATATATTTATATATATATATTTATATATATATATATATATATATATATATATATATATATATAATATATATATATACATATATATATATATATATATATATATATATATATATATTTATATATATATATATATATATATATATATATATATATATATATATATATTTCCATACTTGCAGGTATATTTATATAAGATATGCATATCTACATATATTTTTATACACACATTATTATTATTATTATTGTTATTTTTATTATATATTGTATATATACATATATATACATACATATATGTATATATACAGTATATATGATAATTCTATCACAAATAATTGTGATTTTATTTTTTTCATGTCAGCCACGAATATATCAATATTATATTCTCTCTGTCTCGGATCATATCCCCAAGGGAAATCTCCTTTTAAAAAAATTTCATGCCAGGCAAGGAGTCGAACCTTTGTCGAGTCGACGCTATACCCATCAGGTAGTCGAGTATCACCTCGATTTCAATTCAACAAAGGTTTGAATCCTTGCCTAGCCAGAAATTCCTAAAAAAGGAATTTAGCCCTAGGCCTATGATCCCGCGAGACAGCATATTTAATATCATGAGATATTTGTTGCCTTTTATATATGAATTAAATTATATGCATGTATATATATACATGCATATATATAAATATGTACTGTGTATATATAGATTTGTGTTTTTATATGTGTATATATATATATATATATATATATATATATATATATATATATAGACTGCATATGTATATATTTATGCGTTTATATATATATATATATATATATATATATATATATATATATATATATATATATATATATACAAATATAGACTGCATATGTATATATTTATGCGTTTATATAGATATATATATATATATATATATATATATTTATGAATATAAATATATATATATATATATATATATATATATATACATATATATACATATATATATATATATATATATATATATATATATATATATATATACATATATTTCCCATCGACTTCAGCCTGTAAAAAAGATGAAAAGAAAAATTCAAGCGTTCGCCTGTAAGACTTTCGTGACTGTTCCCATTGGTATGGGCGTTCCAAGGAAACTGTCTCTCTCAAATAATACGGATGTGGCTCAATAATGATAATTCTCCTCCGGCGATTTTCTTATCATCCGATATCTGCCGATTAATCTTTATAATGGCCTCACCTCTGCCAGAATTCTTCCCTCGTATTATTTCGTTTGTTCTCGAACCATTTTATTGTTATCACTCGATCCCCGCGGACGCTTTTCTTCCTTCCATGTTTATTTCGGAAGGTCCAAGCAATGCCTCTCCGATTTTATTAACCTTCTTTGAATGTTTATCAGCCAGCGAATAACGATAGATTCCAACAAAATATAAAGGCGCCTCCAAAAGGCTCGTGTGTTCCCGCGGATTTATTTCTCTTTCCTACCCAACCTTTAAATGAAATCCTCTCAACAAATTTATACTGGTCAGTTGTATTATCAATTTTCCCTCTATTTCGTATTTATTATCCTTTACTTGTCCATTACTCGCCATTTTTCCAGGCTTTCCCCTATCCCTATCTTTATTATTCTTCTCTTTACTCTTGCCTTTTCTCAGTCCTGACAATAATCCATCTTCGGAACATCCCCCAAACAACTGCAAATTCACCTACCGATGCTATGTTGCCATTTAAAGCTGTTCTATCACGGCTTTCCTCCACTCTCTCTCTCTCTCTCTCTCTCTCTCTCTCTCTCTCTCTCTCTCTCTCTCTCTCTCTCTCTCTCTCTCTCTTATATTTTATCATATGCACTCAATAGAAATGAAAAATACGTAGGGAGTCATTTTGTCTTTTTACCGCGATATTTATTAAGAATAGTGTACATTATTGTTCATACATAATGTTAAATAAATCCATTTGGTATGTTTATCGCATAAATATTTTATGGAAGTTACCGTGCAACCAACAATTGCACTCATCCTTTGCTTTTTATTAATTTTTTGTGCACTTCTCGAATTGAGTCATATTTTTATTTATACGAAAGGAGATGCGCACCCGCACAAACTCTTCCCCACCATCTCTCTCTCTCTCTCTCTCTCTCTCTCTCTCTCTCTCTCTCTCTCTCTCTCTCTCTCATCTTTGGGCCTCACCCTACCTACGCACAAATCCCACTCCGACCATTAATTTGAGGCAAATGGCCGTCCGAATGAAATTATACCAGAGCGTCATTAATTAGGAACTAGACGCCGAGCTGCCCTGCCGCCCTTATCTTCAGACATGATTTCCATTATGGTCAGCCATGATGGGAATCTGGAATCGCGGCTGGAATAGGAACAGGACATTAGGAGACCTTCGGGAATCGCTTCAGGAATCCAGGCCTGCAGGTGGAAATTAGAACGTGGGTGATTATGTGGATGATGGATGGAGCATAATGGAGACCGCGCGCCGATCCGGATGAAGAAGCACTACTCGACGTCCTACGCGGATTAGCGAGATGATGTTCGCTTGTTTTACGACTTTTGCTTCTCACTCGCTCAGTCCTCTTTGCTAGCTTCGCATCTCTCTCTCTCTCTCTCTCTCTCTCTCTCTCTCTCTCTCTCTCTCTCTCTCTCTCTCTCTCTCTCAGCCATAACCGTAAAAAAAGACTTCTTTCATTTCATTTTGTCAGGTTCAAAATTCTGCTATTATTTTAAAGAGAATTATACATATATTATTTGTTATCAAACAGCTAAACTCCTTAAATGAGTCTTCGCATCAAAGCTTTTTATTTTGTTGACTAATAAAATAGGGTTTGCGTTTCCATTAGGTTCAAATGCTTTCATTTAAAAAACGAAACAGTTGGCCACTGAAATTTGTATAGGAATTAATGTATACTGTAACACTTTATAAAAAGAAAGGTGTCCTCAGATCTTATTGAATCATTCGTCTTGGCAGATGTTTTAAAGTTGAATACCAAGGGTCAATGAAACGTTATTTGTTGTCATTATTCGTTCAGATTCGAAAGACTTGGTCTAACCTTTTCATGTCTGGCCTTTGGGTGTTGCATTATCATTTGCTTTAAACAAATTATGCCCGTGTTTACGATTATCCTTGATATCAAGATTGGTTCAAAGGTACAAAGAATGTTCAACTGCCATGAAGAACAAAACACAATGTTCATAATGTCTAACATGAATTGTAGTTTGGTTCATTTCTACATTTATCTACTTGTGGATTTCTAAGTTATTTTCATCCCATCATTTTCTTTCATTCACACAGACATTCCACACTTTAGAATATAGTTTGCTAGGTAATGGCCTCGTTGCATACAAATCTTGCTGATTTTGAATAGTAAATGATGACACCAGAGGTAATCCTGGAAAAGAAATATTAGGTAAACTTAATTCTTCTGGGTGATGCTAATGTCAGGAAATAAGGCAAGAGTGCAGTTTAAGTCACCAATTCCTCTCAAGCCTGAAAGTCCATTTAAATTTTATCGGTAATGCATTCACTTTTAGATATTGCATTTAGATATTGCATTCATTTGACCGAGTAAATGTTTCCCGAAGCATTGGTTAAAAAATCTCTTTTTTTTAATCCAAATTAAGTTTTGATTATACGTTATCCTCCATAACCGGTATCAAAACCATAAATATAGTAGCTGTCAAGTAAGACACACCATTGTTGAATCTTTAGATAAGAGAAAGTAGACGTAAAGAGAAATGGAAATTTCTTAAAACAAAACTTATTTTTCTTACTTTGCACGAATAAAGTGGATAATGATTTGTTCCGATACAAAAGATATATAATGAGATATCAAACGTGGAAACCAGAATGCGTTTTGAAGCCAGATGAAAATAATTTCATATATTTTCACATTTTTATGATAGCCAAACCAGTAGACCCAGGGGTAGCAGTTAGCTAATTCAAATAAGTGGAATTAATTTTGCATATGCAAAGGCTGTTTAGTTAATAGAAAAAAAATAAATAAATATATTTATTCAGAAAATTTATTTATGCCACTTTTGCGGTTGAACTAAAATTTCCACATGTTCAAGCCATTTTCGGTAACAGCTCATTTAAAGAAAATTATTGTTTCTCCATAACTAAATAAACATAAACGTAATTTAGCAAAAATAAGGAAGAGGCTCATTCCTTCCGTCGCTGAAATAGTCGTACCTCAATCAAATTATATTATTATTATTATTATTATTATTATTATTATTATTATTATTATTATCATTATTATTATTATTATTATTATTATTATTATTACTTGCTAAGCTATAACCGTATTTGGAAAAGCAGAATGCTATAAGGCCCAGGTTTCCAACAAGGGAAATAGCCCTGTGAGGAAAGGAAATAAGGAAAGTTAAAAAAGTACGCCTGAGTGTACCCTCAAGCTAGAGAACTCTAATCCAAGGCAGTGCAAGAACATGTTACAGAGGCTATGGCACTGCCCAAGACTAGAGAACAATGGTTTAAATTTGGAGTGTCCTTCTCCTAGAAGAGCTGCTTACCATAGCTGAAGTGTCTCTTCTACCCTGAGACTGATTGATTGATTTGAGGTTTTCTGGCATCCTGACATCTAAGGTCATTGACGCCGATATCATTTATTATAGATACAGGATAAAAAAAATAAATTAAAACCATATAATCAAAGATGTCATTTTAAAAGTTAAATAGCTTTCAGAAGACCTGCATCTGAAGTAAAACTAAAAATACCGCTAGCATGGTAGGACACATCATGTCCAAGAATCTTGACAAGGATGATCTTGCCATCCTCACCTCGAGCCTCTTACAGATATCTATTTCTTTCACTACTATAAGAGGGGCATTAGGTCAACAAATGCCCCCTGTCAAGGTTACCAAACAGTTGTCGCAATATGGCTGGTGTTGGCCGGTAACCAGATATTCATGTGTCAACCGAGTGTCACCAATGAGCAGACGACAAGAGTAGTCTCCCACTTTCGGAGCATCACGTTATACTTCCGGGGGGATATAATATTCGTTACCTCTCGCATCTTATTTCCAACCAAGCTATCCCAATGCTGTTGCCAACGATTAGAAATCAAATTCTTAATTTTAGGTAAACAATCATCACAAAGAATGGGATACCTTCTTGGTCGCAACTCAGCAGCAGCATTCTTTGCCAGGAAATCTGCCTTCTCGTTTCCAGACACACCTACGTATGACGGAACCCAGCAAAATTGAATTGTTATACCTCTCAGTCCAATAATAAATAGCCATTCTAAAATCTTTAAAACTAAAGGGTTACTGGAATCAAAAACTTCTAAAGCTTGAAGGACACTCCTTGCATCACAAAAAATGGTAAAATTAACCCCCTCTTCCAACGCTATTTTTTCAACAGCGGTAAGTATGCCGTACAGTTCGGCCATAAATATGGATTAGAGGAAGTGTGCCTCTACAATTAAACCCATTACTATATACTCCAAATGCAATGCCAGCATCTTATTTGAAGCCATCATTATGTATAAAAGTCAATTCCTTATGTTCCGCAATTCTTAGACTGAACAATTACATTGCAGTAGTTAACAATTTGAGTGAAGAAGAATCTTTCGGTTATTTTAGTCTATCAGGTGTATAAGTAAAGAGAATAATGTGTGAAGAATAGGTCAAACTATTCGATGTACGTGTAGACAAAAGAAAAAGGAGCCTTAACCAGAGAGGGAACCAATACAATACTATATCGTCAATAAGAAAAAAAAAAAATTACAAGAAACAATCAAGAAATTGTATCATATAATTTGTCGAAAAAAACGCTAGGAAAACCAATGAAAATTATTCTGTTTAAAATGTTTACCCCATGAATAAGATGGAATTAATCATTTTAATTGACATGGAATAGAACTAGAAAATTACTGCAATGATCATTTTCTCTCATAAAAATTTGAAGCTAAGACATCCCTTGACTCGCTGATGCGGGAAATATCTTTAAAGATAATAAAAAAGCTTGCCATTTTCGTACATGTATAAATTAAGTGTTTCCCCAGGACACGAGACCTTATCTAAAGAAGAATAAGCTTGGGATGGAGAGCTTTTGGTGAACAAAATGAGATAATGTAATGTAAAACGCCACTTTCTCTAAAAACAAAAGTATTTAATCTGATGGTCCTACCAGTTTTAACTTATGCACCAGAAACTTGAAGCCTTGCTAAAGCCGTAGCTAGTTATAACTCAAAGATCTACGGAAAGAATAATGATGGGAATAAGGCCGAGACAGAAAAAGATCAACATGGATTCGAGAGCAAACTAAAGTAAATGATAGTCTAACCATAATATAAGAAAAAGGAATGGACTTGGGCAGGATGTATGATGAGAATGACAGATAATAAATGGACAAGAAGAATAACTGAATGGGTCCCTACTCCCTAGAGGCCTAGACTCTAGGGCCTAGAGAATGCAAACGAAGCAAGGAAAGGAAGAGAAGGCGATGGATTAATGAACGAAGAAAATTTGCGGGCATAGACTGGCATAGAAATACCATAAACAGACGCGAGTGGAAGGCCATGTCTGAGTCATTTGTCCTGCAATGGACTAGCAACAGCTGACGAGGATAATGATGATGATGATAAATTGGTAGCTATTGGCCATTTTCTATTTGCAAAATAATTTTAACACCAATTACTTTCATAGAAAGGTAAAACAGATAATAGATTCAGAATTCTGTCTTCACCGAAAAAAAAAAAATTGAAATAACAAAATTACCAGATGAAATCGACAAAGAATAGCTCTTGATCCTTTCAACTTAGATGACAGAGGAAAACGTGACAGCGTTTTGAAATGAACATTTTATAATAAGGAGGTCAAACCTTTTCTCTCTGAAAGCTGAAATAATCAAAGAAATGGATGTAAAAAAATTATTGTAATATCAAATTGAGAATCCCGGTGAATCATCGTGGAGAGTTATACCAGTAATCAAATTACATCAGGCGTAAAAGGAAAAGATTTGGAAATAAAAAGATTCATAGAAAATTTAGAAAATATTATATTTGTTTCTCTTTCCCAAGAAAACTTTTAAATCAGCAATAAAATAACAGATGATATGAGTTGAAGCCGTTCTGGACCGTTAATTTCATGAAAAGTTAAGTTTTGGAACGAAAAGGAATTAGTATGAAAAAAAAAATTATAAATTAAACCTTTTCGCGGGTACGATTTGGAAACAGTGAAATTGCTTGCGAGAGAATGTACGATGGATCCTCTCTCAGAACCAAAACTTAAAAAATCTTAATGAAAATTATTTGTTTGATTTTCTAACTAACCCTTGTTGACTAAGGACCCGGTCGATGGTCTGAGTCAATGAATGCCAAAATGAATGGAAAGTTCTTGGGAGATTATGTGTTTGAAATAAAAATCTTTTGGAAAATTAGAAGGCAATATAAACTATTTCTATTTCCTTAATCTAGTCTACTGTTTTAATGAACTACAAATGAATGAAAAAATAACTATAGAGATAAATGGAAAATATAAAATTGCAATGTAAAGAGAACCATTTTAGTAGATTACCATTAGAACGATGCCAAACCACATTTTCCTCATCATCTGTAGTCTACGATACGTTTTGCTAAAAAGGATCTTTGCAGGGTTTCTCATGTCATTAACTGCACCCTCTTTTCAGCCTTCTAATTTATTGCTGCTACATTCCTTTCATTTTGCGTCTAACCCCAGGTTTCCCAACCCTGGGGTCGCAACCCCAAGTGGGGTCGCCAAGCGCTTTTCCTGGGGTCGCCAAACTCTCAAAATATCAAAATAAAAATAAAAATTCAAAATATGGCAGAACTAGCAGGAAAGGAAAAATGTGAAAACGTATTTGTGGATTTTTGTTTATCGACGTTTATGTATCTATCTATTCATATATAAATATAAAAATAAACTAAATTTTAATGGTGGTATCCCTGAGTGCAGTACACATTTGATACGTGAACAGCATCACCGTCCACGTTCAACCAGGCAGCCACTCCAGCTGTACTGCCGCAGCGGGAAACACTGTCTACTATTTGTTCGTCTTATATAGTTGATGCATTTATACCTGTATAGTGATTTTGAATGTGCTGCAGAAGTTACACTCAGTCTCTGTTTCTTTAAAATTCTTAATTATTCATGAAAGAGTGGTATGCCAACAATAGAAACTGAGTACTTCCCTTGCTGACGAAGTATTGCACCACAGTATGTCAGTGGATGATAGCTTATCACAGTGTTCATAATTGAGACTTCTAAAACCACATGGTACCCCCCACCATATTTAAAGAGAAAGATGGGCAAGGGATGAGGAAGAGAAGGAGAGGGGCACTTTTCATGCTCTCTCCTCCTACATTTTACCCTTTCCCTTCGCCACCCTTTCCTTGCTCCTCCCCCTCCTTCCCGGTCTTTCCAGGCCCCTTCTCCCCCTGCTTCTTTTTTTACCCCTGCCCTCCTCTCCTCGTCCTTGCCACCCTCTCCCCCCTGCCCTCCTCTTTGATATTTGCTTGCCACTTCCCTTCCTTTCGTCATCTTTACTCCTCCCCTTCCTTTTTATTTACCTATTGTGAATTTGTATTGTTTCGATTACTTTTTCATTTGATAAAATAATTGTGTTATTAGATGTGTTACTTTATTTGTATGTTCTTGTGAAGTTGACACGTTTGCGGCGCTGGTCACTCGGTCGAAAAGGTCGTTGGTTTGGCGGTTGTTTAGAGATTTCGAGGATTCCATGTCGCTGGTTTATGAGGTTGTTGTTTTGGCAGTTGTTTAGAGATTTGGAGGATTTTATGTCATTGGTTTTGAAGGTTGTTGTTTTGGCAGTTGTTTAGAGATTTGGAGGATTTTTTGTCATTGGATTTGGAGGTTGTTGTTTTGGCAGTTGTTTAGTGATTTGGAATATTTTATGTCCTTACTTTAGAGTTTGTTGTTTTGGCAGTTGTTTAGAGATTTTGAGGATTTTATGTCATTGGTTTTGGAGATGGTTGTTTTGGCAGTTATTTAGAGATTTTGAGGATTTTATGTCGCTGGTTTTTTAGGTTGTTGTTTTGGCATTTGTTTAGAGATTTAGAGGATTTTAAGTCATTGGTTTTGGAGGTTGTTCTTTCGGCAGTTGTTTAGAGATTTGGAAGATTTTATGTCATTGGTTTTGGAGGTTGTTGATTTCGCAGTTGTTTAGAGATTTGGAGGATTTTATGTCATTGGTTTTGGAGGTTTTTGTTTTCGCAGTTGTTTAGAGATTTAGAGGGTTTTAAGTCATTGGTTTTGGAGGTTGCTCTTTTGGCAGTTGTTTAGAGATTTAGAGAATTTTAAGTCATTGGTTTTGGAGGTTGCTCTTTTGGTAGTTGTTTTGAGATTTAGAAGATTTTAAGTCATTGGTTTTGGAGGTTGCTCTTTTGGCAGTTGTTTAGAGATTTAGAGAATTTTAAGTCATTGGTTTTGGAGGTTGCTCTTTTGGCAGTTGTTTAGAGATTTAGAGAATTTTAAGTCATTGGTTTTGGAGGTTGCTCTTTTGGTAGTTGTTTAGAGATTTAGAGAATTTTAAGTCATTGGTTTTGGAGGTTGCTCTTTTGGCAGTTGTTTAGAGATTTAGAGAATTTTAAGTCATTGGTTTTGGAGGTTGCTCTTTTGGCAGTTGTTTAGAGATTTAGAGAATTTTAAGTCATTGGTTTTGGAGGTTGCTCTTTTGGCAGTTGTTTAGAGATTTAGAGAATTTTAAGTCATTGGTTTTGGAGGTTGTTCTTTCGGCAGTTGTTTAGAGATTTGGAAGATTTTATGTCATTGGTTTTGGAGGTTGTTGATTTCGCAGTTGTTTAGAGATTTGGAGGATTTTATGTCATTGCTTTTGGAGGTTTTTGTTTTCGCAGTTGTTTAGAGATTTAGAGGGTTTTAAGTCATTGGTTTTGGAGGTTGCTCTTTTGGCAGTTGTTTAGAGATTTAGAGAATTTTAAGTCATTGGTTTTGGAGGTTGCTCTTTTGGTAGTTGTTTTGAGATTTAGAAGATTTTAAGTCATTGGTTTTGGAGGTTGCTCTTTTGGCAGTTGTTTAGAGATTTAGAGAATTTTAAGTCATTGGTTTTGGAGGTTGCTCTTTTGGTAGTTGTTTTGAGATTTAGAAGATTTTAAGTCATTGGTTTTGGAGGTTGTTCTTTTGGCAGTTGTTTTGAGATTTAGAGGATTTCAAGTCATTGGTTTTGGAGGTTGCTCTTTTGGCAGTTGTTTTGAGATTTAGAGGATTTTAAGTCATTGGTTTTGGAGGTTGCTCTTTTGGCAGTTGTTTTGAGATTTAGAGGATTTTAAGTCATTGGTTTTGGAGGTTGCTCTTTTGGCAGTT
>NC_090738.1:50829754-50834754 GCF_036898095.1 Palaemon carinicauda
ACAACATAGTATAAATAACTTAAGGTTTACCCAACACCAACAAGTACAGTGGCTATCGTAACCGAAAGCTCACCTAACAAATCAATGTTAAATTAGGGAAATACATACAAAACTCGCCAAAAATCAAGGAAGGACATTACATAAATACACCTCAACTAATAATATACCAAAAGCAGTTTTCATCCTAACTCACTGGAGATATGAGCAGGGCACTGTACGAGGGAGGTAAGGCAAACCTATCCGCTTCGAGAGAGAGCGTCAGGAATTTTATTCTCAGACCCCTTAATGTGTTTAATCACCAACTTAAATTCTTGAAGTAAGAGAGCCCAACGGAAAATCCTCTGGTTGGCTCCTTTCATACGCTCAATAAACACAAGCAGATTATGATCTGTCCAAATCTCCATGAGGAAAAAAAATTAGTAACATAGGGTTTAAAATGCCAGAGCTTCTTTTTCGATGGTCAAATACCTTCTTTCAGCCGCCCATAACTTCCGGCTAAAGTAAGATATGTGGTGTACCTCACCTTCATCATCCCTTTGAAAAAGGACACCACCTATACCCACATCACTGGCGTCTACTACGATAACAAAAGGTTTCTGAAAATCTGGGTTAGTCAAAATAGGTTTAGACATTAGAATGGATTTAAGCTTATTAAAAGCTTCCTCACACTGATCAGACCAATAATATCTCTTTCCCTTCTCTAAGAGATTAGCAAGATGTTGAGCAAGGTCCGAGAAATTTCGCACAAAGCGGCGATAATACCCAGTCATTCCCAGAACTCTTCTCACCTCTCTAATATTACCTGGCATTTTTAAATTAATAATAGCCTCGAGGTTAGCTTGTTTCGGGGCTACCTGACCTAAACCGACCTCGTGACCCAAATTACAAACCTTGGCCTTACCAAATTCACATTTGGCTAAATTAATAACCAAACCAGCAGACCTAAGGGCCTCAAATACCTTACGCAATCTCACCATATGCGTATTCCAGTCATTGCTATATACGACCAAGTAATCAATATAAATTTCAGTTCCCTTTAAACCACAAATGACCCTATTCATAAGCCTCTGGAAAGTACATGCGGCATTCTTCATCCTAAATGGCATAACCTTGCATTCATATAACCCAAAAGGAGTTACGAATGCCGAAATTTCGCAGGCTCGATCAGATAACGGAACCTGCCAATAACCCTTCAATAAATCTAGTTTGATAATAAATTTGGCAGAACCTATCTGGTCGAGAGTCATCAATATGCGGCAAAGGAAAGGAGTCATTTTTGGTGTGGGCATTAACCTTTCGATAGTCCACACACACATGCGGAACTTCCCGTCAGTTTTTCCCACAAGAACAACAGGGGAACTCCAAGGACTAACGTATGGCTGAATGAGGTCATGCTCCAACATATATTTAATTTTCTCCTCAACTAAATCCCTCTTTACAGGATTTAACCGATAACAGGGGAAGCACTAGCTACATCTACGTCATGACAAAGAAAATTAGTCCTACCAGGAGTCTCGGAATAAATCTGAAAAGGAATATATTAAATTAGACACATCCTCTCTTTGATGAGGATCTACATGTTTCAGACCTTCCTCTAAAACTCATAAATTTTGTATATTAGAAAAAAGGGCATCGGAACAAACCTGATTCAATAAATCAGCCGAATCCTGAGGATGCAATTCTACAGATACAGCTACTGGCTCGGTTACAATAGTTAAGGGTTCAACACTTTTACCATGATATGCTTTCAACCTGTTAATATGAAAAATCCTACACTTTCTGCTTGAACCGGGAGCTTCAATTTCATAGTTCACCTCAGAAAACTTCCTCAAAACTTTCCACGGACCCTTATATCTAGGTTCAAGAATAATTAGTTTTCATTTTATTTTGCGCAGAACCTAAGATATGACGCGCAAACTTCCAGGCGCTAACCATACGTTTTCTCAAATCATCCACAAATTCTCTTACTTTTATATCCCCCCCTTGATCAGCCCTAAATGCTTCACAAAAAATGTCCAAAGGGCCACAGACTTTGTGTCCAAAAATTAGTTCGAAGGGGGCTACACCGATGGAGGCATTAGGATGATTCCTAATTGCAAAAAGTGCGAGCAGAAGTTCTTTGTCCCACTCACTGCTATGTTCATAACAATTTTTCTTTAAAAGATATAAGAAATAAACGTTATAAATATTTCACTAGTTTGGATCCCACAACCTAGCTGGCCAGACCAGACATTACTATAAACCTAAATTCAAGAAAGAAGTCAAGTACAAAAACATGAAAACAATTATAAATCCTACCTAGGAGCACACTTCTAAACACACCAAAAACCTCCACTATAATATACCTACAGAAGGACCATTTATATGGCCACGACAAAAAAAAAAGCACAAAATATACATATGTATATATATATATATATATATATATATATATATATATATATATATATCAAATTATCTTAGCTTACACACACAAAAGATATAGTTCTCCTCACTTTCAAATAATAATATAATAGAGGAGACAAAATTAAGGCTTTTATCCACTCCACCTACCATCAAGCAGGGCAGGACCAGTACGCCAGGGTAGAACCCTCCAGGTACAACGATCTCTACTCGATAAACAGAGATACTCTGTCTCACCTTGCGACGACCTCCCTACAGGCAACCTCACGAGCTAGCAAGCTCCCAAAACCACTGCAGCTGACAAGAGACGACAGGGCCAGTAAGCCAGAGACGAAGCCAACTCCCTGGGTACTCCTTACCGTCAGGGAACGGCAGAAAAGACTCGAGTCCCTAGTAACAGGAGCACCTGCGAGTCTCTCTCCGAAGTACACTAAACTGGCATAGATACAAGAAACCACTCGAGTCGCAGGTGACAAGAGCAACTGCAGACTATAAACCAAGGCGAGGATCAACAAAACAATTTCATCACAAGCCTAGACGTCGTCATCCAATATTTCAATTTCGTAAGCAGCTTAGTGTATGTTGTTGGGGAGTGCTCAAGCCCGAACTGTCCTTTGTCCGAGCACCCACCTCCGACATCAACACACTTTCATCATCATTCGGGCAAACAAAATACAATCGTTAACACGATAGTTCAAACAAGGTAATTGAGTGGGGAGTAGGCGAGAAACAATCAACAACAACACCACTTTAAAACTACTTTAAGCCATAGTGGAAACCACTTAAAACTAGAACAAGGTTGACTTAAACAAATGAGAAATTTACCTTACTCTAATGCTCTGCATCTAAGGATATTTCCTTATCCAAAAAAAGAGTTCCTTTTTCTTTTCATCTTCCTTAGTCCAACCACTCGATCCTCCCAACTGAGACGGTCCTTTATCCCATGATGCAGGCTTTTACCTCTGCATCTGAGGATAGTCCCTTCATAAAAAAAAATCCTTTTTTTCTCCATCTTCCTTAGTCCAACCACTGGATCCTCCACACTAAGATTGTACTTTATCCAAAGATGAAGGCTTGCACCTCTGCATCCAAGGATATTTCCTTGTAAAAAAAAAGTTCCTTTTTATTTTTATCTTACATAGTACTTTCACTTGATTCTCCCAACTGAGACCGACTTTATCCAATGATGCAGGCTTGTACCTCTGCATATAAGGATATTCCCTTCTCAAAAAAAGAAAAAAAAAAATGTTCCTTTCTCTTTTTATCTTCCTTGGTCCTCCCAACTGACTGTCCTTCATCCCATGATCCAAGCTTTTACCTCCACAACTAAGGATATTCCCTTCATAAAAAAAAGTTTCTTTTTCACTCCATCTTCCTTAGTCCAACTACTCGATCCTCCCAACTGAGATTGTATTTTATCCAACAATGCAGGCTTGTACCTCTGCATCAAAGGATATTTCCTTCTCAAAAAAAAAATAAATAAATAAATAAATAAAAGCTTCTTTTTCTCTCCATCTTCCTTATTCCAACCACTCGATCCTTCCAACTGAGACCGTCCTTTATCCAATGATGCAGGCTTGTACTTCTGCATCCAAGGTTATTTCCTTCTAAAAAAAAAAAAAAAAAAAAGTTCCTTTTCCTCTCCATCTTCCTTAGTCCAACCACTCTGTCCTCCGAACTGAGACCGTCCTTTATTTAATAATGCAGGCTTGTACCTCTGCATCTAAGGATATTTCCTTCTAAAAAAAAAAGTCCCTTTTTCTCTCCATCTTCCGTTGTCCAACCACTCGATCCTCTCAACTTAGATTGTACTTTATCCAATGATGCAGGATTGTACCTCTGCATCCAAGGATATTTCCTTATTGGAAAAAACTTCCTTTTTCTTTTCATTCCCTAGCCCTAACCATTCAATTCTCCCAACTAAGAACGTTCTTTATCTAATTATGCAGGGTTGTACCTCTGCATCCGAGGATATTTCCTTCAAAAAAAAATTCCTTTTTCTCTCCATGTTCCTTAGGCCAACAACTCGATCTTCCCAACTGAGACTGTACTTTATCCAATGATGCAGGCTTGTACCTATGCATCCAAGGATATTTCCTTCTAAAAAATAAACGTTCCCTTTCCTCTCCATCTTCCTTAGTCCAACAACTCGATCTTCCTAACTGAGACTGTACTTTATCCAATGATGCAGGTTTGTACTTCTGCATCCAAGGATATTTCCTTCTAAAACAAAAAAAAAAAAAAGTTCCTTTTTCTTATTATCTTCCTTAGTCCAACCAGTCGATCCTTCCAACTAAGACTGTCCTTTATCCAATGATACAGGCTTTTACCTCTGCATCAAAGGATATTTCCTTCTTTAGGAAAAAAGGTCCTTTCTTCTCTCCATCTTCCTCAATCCAACCACTCCATCCCTCCAACTGAGACCGTACTTTATCCAATAGTGCAGGCTTGTACCTCTGCAACCAAGGATATTTCATTATTAAAAAAAAAGTTCCTTTTTCTTTTCATCTTCCATAGCCAAACCATTCGATTCTCCCAATTGACACCGTCCTGTATCCAATGATGTAGGCTTGGACCTGTGCAGCCAAAGATATTTC
>NC_090738.1:50839754-50869754 GCF_036898095.1 Palaemon carinicauda
GATCTTCCCAACTGAGACTGTACTTTATCCAATGATGCAGGCTTGTACCTCTGCATCCAAGGATATTTGATTCTAATAAATAAGTTCCTTTTTCTCTCCATCTTCCTTAGTTCAACAACTCGATCTTCCCAACTGAGACTGTACTTTATCCAATGATGCAGGCTTGTAACTCTGCAAAAAAGGATATTTCCTTATAAAAAAAAAAGTTCCTTTTTCTTTTCATTCCATGGCCCAACCATATGATTCTCCCAACTGATACCGTCCTTTATCTAATGATGCAGGCTTGTACCTCTGCATCCAAGGATATTTGATTCTAATAAATAAGTTCCTTTTTCTCTCCATCTTCCTTAGTTCAACAACTCGATCTTCCCAACTGAGACTGTACTTTATCCAATGATGCAGGCTTGTACCTCTGCATCCAAGGATATTTGATTCTAATAAATAAGTTCCTTTTTCTCTCCATCTTCCTTAGTTCAACAACTCGATCTTCCCAACTGAGACTGTACTTTATCCAATGATGCAGGCTTGTAACTCTGCAAAAAAGGATATTTCCTTATAAAAAAAAAAGTTCCTTTTTCTTTTCATTCCATGGCCCAACCATATGATTCTCCCAACTGATACCGTCCTTTATCTAATGATGCAGGCTTGTACCTCTGCATCCAAGGATATTTGATTCTAATAAATAAGTTCCTTTTTCTCTCCATCTTCCTTAGTTCAACAACTCGATCTTCCCAACTGAGACTGTACTTTATCCAATGATGCAGGCTTGTACCTCTGCATCCAAGGATATTTGATTCTAATAAATAAGTTCCTTTTTCTCTCCATCTTCCTTAGTTCAACAACTCGATCTTCCCAACTGAGACTGTACTTTATCCAATGATGCAGGCTTGTACCTCTGCATCCAAGGATATTTGATTCTAATAAATAAGTTCCTTTTTCTCTCCATGTTCCTTAGTTCAACAACTCGATCTTCCCAACTGAGACTGTACTTTATCCAATGATGCAGGCTTGTAACTCTGCAAAAAAGGATATTTCCTTATAAAAAAAAAGTTCCTTTTTCTTTTCATTCCATGGCCCAACCATATGATTCTCCCAACTGATACCGTCCTTTATCTAATGATGCAGGCTTGTACCTCTGCATCCAAGGATATTTGATTCTAATAAATAAGTTCCTTTTTCTCTCCATCTTCCTTAGTTCAACAACTCGATCTTCCCAACTGAGACTGTACTTTATCCAATGATGCAGGCTTGTACCTCTGCATCCAAGGATATTTGATTCTAATAAATAAGTTCCTTTTTCTCTCCATCTTCCTTAGTTCAACAACTCGATCTTCCCAATTGAGACTGTACTTTATCCAATGATGCAGGCTTGTACCTCTGCATCCAAGGATATTTGATTCTAATAAATAAGTTCCTTTTTCTCTCCATGTTCCTTAGTTCAACAACTCGATCTTCCCAACTGAGACTGTACTTTATCCAATGATGCAGGCTTGTAACTCTGCAAAAAAGGATATTTCCTTATAAAAAAAAAAAGTTCCTTTTTCTTTTCATTCCATGGCCCAACCATATGATTCTCCCAACTGATACCGTCCTTTATCTAATGATGCAGGCTTGTACCTCTGCATCCAAGGATATTTGATTCTAATAAATAAGTTCCTTTTTCTCTCCATCTTCCTTAGTTCAACAACTCGATCTTCCCAACTGAGACTGTACTTTATCCAATGATGCAGGCTTGTACCTCTGCATCCAAGGATATTTGATTCTAATAAATAAGTTCCTTTTTCTCTCCATCTTCCTTAGTTCAACAACTCGATCTTCCCAACTGAGACTGTACTTTATCCAATGATGCAGGCTTGTACCTCTGCATCCAAGGATATTTGATTCTAATAAATAAGTTCCTTTTTCTCTCCATGTTCCTTAGTTCAACAACTCGATCTTCCCAACTGAGACTGTACTTTATCCAATGATGCAGGCTTGTAACTCTGCAAAAAAGGATATTTCCTTATAAAAAAAAAAGTTCCTTTTTCTTTTCATTCCATGGCCCAACCATATGATTCTCCCAACTGATACCGTCCTTTATCTAATGATGCAGGCTTGTACCTCTGCATCCAAGGATATTTGATTCTAATAAATAAGTTCCTTTTTCTCTCCATCTTCCTTAGTTCAACAACTCGATCTTCCCAACTGAGACTGTACTTTATCCAATGATGCAGGCTTGTACCTCTGCATCCAGGGATATTTCCTTCTAAAAAAAAAAGTTCCTTTTTCTTTTCATTCCATGGCCCAACCATATGATTCTCCCAACTGATACCGTCCTTTATCTAATGATGCAGGCTTGTACCTCTGCATCCAAGGATATTTGATTCTAATAAATAAGTTCCTTTTTCTCTCCATCTTCCTTAGTTCAACAACTCGATCTTCCCAACTGAGACTGTACATTATCCAATGATGCAGGCTTGTACCTCTGCATCCAAGGATATTTGATTCTAATAAATAAGTTCCTTTTTCTCTCCATCTTCCTTAGTTCAACAACTCGATCTTCCCAACTGAGACTGTACTTTATCCAATGATGCAGGCTTGTACCTCTGCATCCAAGGATATTTGATTCTAATAAATAAGTTCCTTTTTCTCTCCATCTTCCTTAGTTCAACAACTCGATCTTCCCAACTGAGACTGTACTTTATCCAATGATGCAGGCTTGTACCTCTGCATCCAAGGATATTTGATTCTAATAAATAAGGTCCTTTTTCTCTCCATCTTCCTTAGTTCAACAACTCGATCTTCCCAACTGAGACTGTACTTTATCCAATGATGCAGGCTTGTACCTCTGCATCCAAGGATATTTGATTCTAATAAATAAGGTCCTTTTTCTCTCCATCTTCCTTAGTTCAACAACTCGATCTTCCCAACTGAGACTGTACTTTATCCAATGATGCAGGCTTGTACCTCTGCATCCAAGGATATTTGATTCTAATAAATAAGGTCCTTTTTCTCTCCATCTTCCTTAGTCCAACAACTCGATCTTCCCAACTGAGACCGTACTTTATCCAATGATGCAGGCTTTTACCTCTGCATCAAAGGATATTTCCTTCTCAATAAAAAAAAAAAAGTTTCTTTTCCTTTGTTATTTTTTGCAACTGCTGCTTCTCCTCCTCCTCTTGTTGCATATGCTTCTTTTTTTCTGGATCTTATAGTTTTTATATTTTTGGGGGGATTCTGCTGATTTTTTTTATTTTTATTTTTTTATTTTTTTAGGGGGGATTTTATAGTTTTTATTTGTTTGTGTATTGATTTTTAATTTTTTGCTGCTGCTTTTCCTACTCTTCTTGTTGCCCTTGCGTCTTTTTTTCTTTGGAACATGTAGTTTTTTTTTTTTTTTTTTTTTTTTTTTTTTTGGGGGGGGGGGGGGCGATTTTAATGGTTTTATATTTTTTTTTTGGGGGGGGGCTGATTTCAAAGTTTTTTTTATTTGGTGGGGGGATAATATTTTGTAGTTGCTGCTTCACATCCTGCTTCTCCTCCTTCTATTGCTGCTGCTGCTTCTTTTTTCTTTTTTTGGATTTTGTAGTTTTTATATTTTTTTTGGATTTATTGGTTTTATAATTTTTTTTTTAGTTTTATATTTATTTATTTTGGGGGTTTCTTATTTTTCACTGCTGCTGCTTCTCCTCCTCCTTTTGTTGGTGTTACTTCTTTTTTTATATTTTTGTTTGTAGATATTACAGTTTTTCCTTTTGGGGGGGGGGGGATTTTTCAATTTTTGGCTGCTGCTGCCTCTCCTCCTGTTTCCCATCCTCCCTTGTTGCTGCTGTTTTTTTTTTCTTTTTTCTTTTTTTTGGATTTTGTAGATTTCATTTCTTTTTATTTCAGGTTTTTTTTTTATTTATTTATTTATTTATTTTTCAATCGCTTTGGTGGTGCTGCTTCTCCTCCTCCCTCTCCTCCTCCTCTTGTTGCTGCTTTTTTTTTTTTTTTTTTTTTTTTGGATTATATAGATTCCATTTTGCGGGGTGGGATTTCAGGTTTTTATTTTATTTATTTCTTTTTTTCTTTTCTTTTCTTTTTCAATCGTTTTGGTGCTGCTGCTTCTCCTCCTCCCTCTCCTCCTCCTCTTGTTGTTGCTGCTTTTTTTTTTTTTTTTGGATTTTATAGATTTCATTTCATCTTTTGGGAGGATTTCAGGTTTTTTTATTCATTTATTTCTTTTTGTCCGGATGAAAATCTCTGCCCTAGTGGCCGTTTGACCCACACCCAAAACCTCATAAAGGCTTTGGCTTTCCCATTTCTTCTTTAGCGCCTTAGCATCTTCTATGAAATTCAAACATTCCTCAGATTCCTTTACCATTCTCGCAACTTCAGAGTCATTCATGGCAGCGTCGAAAAGGCCAAGTTTGAGAAGGTGCTTCGCTCGTAGCATGTAGGCTCTGCAGCCTTGAAGATCTTTCTCAATGGCTTGGCAACAGTCCAATATGATATCCGTGTCAAGAGGGTTTCCGGAGGCTGCATTCGCTTCAGCTCGAAGGGGATCTTTTTGGGCGCAGTCAATTCTATTTTCTCATTATGCATTTTCTTAATTTCCTTGATTATTTGCTTTTTTCCTTTAGTATCAAGAATTTCCTGTTTCTTCTCCTGTTCCTTCATCTGAAGGTCTTTCTCGGCGAAGTCCTTTTCCAGTTTTTTCTATTTCTTCATTAAGGATTTTCTTAAATTCTTCCATTTCCTCCATTTCCGTTTTAAAAATTTCCTGTTTCTTCTCCCGTTCCTTAACCTTAAGATCTTTATGGAAGCAGTCGTTTTGCAGTTTTTCTATTTTCTCATGATGAATTTTCCTAATTTCTTCAATTTCCATGTTTAGAATTTCCTGTTTCTTCTCCTGTTCCTTCATCTGAAGATTTTTTTCAACGCAGTCAATTTTCAGCTTTTGATACTGAGTCTCTTTCTGAGCTTTCAGTTTTTCTTACGTCTCTTTCTCTACACGCATTTCTTCTATTACTCTTCTCAATTCATTTAGTTGCCTTCTTTAGCCCTCCTTCTCATAGCAAATATTATTCCAGCAGTAACCAAACCATTGTAAATGGGCTTGTTACCATGAGAAAGGATTTCCTCCCTCGGTCCGACGTCGAATTCGGGGAGAAGTTTGCCAACGAACCATTTTGATTTCAACTGGTCGTTGAATCTCAAAGCTTCTGCCTCCATTTCCCGCAATCCAAGCTCACACCCACGTAGTTCCTCACGGGCTTTCCAATAGGCCCCAATCCAAGGACAGTGCTGCAGCCACCCACCGAGGAATCCATCCTGAGAGGCGACTGCATGACAATCTCTGGGAGAAGCCACGAAAACCATCTGAAGACCAAAGACTCCTGGAGAGTTCACAGCTGTCCATGAAGATTTAAGGTCATATCCTCGCATGCAGCGTTCCGTTTTTGAATAACTGAAGCTGCATTTTGAGGCAAATTGTATTTTCCTCTAACAAATTGTCCTATCATATTCACACACACACACACACACACCGAATGCTTGTTTAAACATAGCCATAACTATACATACCTATCCAGAGGTTCGTATCAGCATTGGTTTGAAAAAAAATGAAAGAGAGTCTTAAAAGGATTCTGAAGACTTTTCAGTCTCCTGGAGACATTTTTGAAGTCACTGACTCCAACAACAGGTCTTTAGGAAATTTCTCCCTCCTCCCCAGACGGAAGACGGTGTTAACTTAGGAAATAATAATAATAATAATAATAATAATAATAATAATAATAATAATAATAATAATAATAATAATAATGATAATATATATATATATATATATATATATATATATATATATATGTGTGTGTGTGTGTTTATGTGTGTATGTGTATGTGCGTGTGTTTGTATGTATATATTTCATAGATATATGTGTGCGTATCTGTACTAATACAACCAAAGTCTTCATTTTTCCATTCGTGGCTAAAGAAAAATTTCTTTAGCCACGAATGGAAAAATGAAGATTTTCGTTGTGTTAGTGCAGATACGCAGATATGCATACAAACACACGCACATACACACACACATGCACACACACACACACACACACACACACACATATATATATATATATATATATATATATATATATATATATATATATATATATATATATATATATATATATATATATATATATACTGTATAATATATATATATATATATATATATATATATATATATATATATTATATATATATATATATATATATATATATGTATATATATGTACATTTACATATATATATATATATATATATATATATATATATATATATATATACATGCGACACCTAATAGGATAATTACCCTTTTAAAGCAATCACGGAAGACTTTCAAAAGAGATCCTGTAAATATATAATTATCACCATATATTCGATAGAAAAATTAATTTCACATTATGACTATTTAATTATATTGGATTAAAAATGATAATGATAATTATTATTATCATTATTATTATTATTATTATTATTATTATTATTATTATTCATTGTCTGCATCTTTTCCTACTTTGATGCCGACAAAGAATAATAATAATAATAATAATAATAATAATAATAATAATAATAATAATAATAATAATAATAATAATAATAAGGAAATAAATAAACGATATGAGAAAAAATTACCAATAAAATATTGTAAAAGCAGTAACAACATCAAAACAGATATGCCATATATAAACTATAAAAAGACTTACGTCAGCCTGTTCTACATGAAATCATTCGATGCAAGTTTGAACTTTTGAAGTTCTACTGAATCAACTACCCGATTAGGAAGATCATTCCACAACTTGGTCACAGATGGAATTAAACTTTTAGAATACTGTGCAGTATTGAGCCTCATGATGGAGAGAGCCATGCGTAGTATTATGAACAGGATAGAACTGTCCAGGAAGATCTGATTGTAAAGGATGGTCAGAATAATGAAAAATCTTATGCAACATGCATACTGAACTAATTAATTGAACGACGGTGGCAGAGATTAATATCTAGATCAGGAAAAAGAAATTTAATAGACCGTAAGTTCCTGTCCAACAAATTCAAATGAGAATTGGCAGCTGAAGACCAGACAGGAGAAAAATACTCGAAACAGGGTAGAATGAAAGAATTGAAACACATCTTCAGAATACACTGATCACCGAAAATCTTAAAAGGTTTTCTCACTAAGCTAAATTTTTGTGCAACTGAAGTAGACACAGACCTAATGTGTTTCTCTAAAGTAAATTTGCTTTTGAGAATCACACCTAAAATTTTAAAAGAGTCATACAAAGTTAAAGAAAAATTATCAATGCTGCAATCTGGATGTTGAGGAGCCACTGTTCTTGACTTATTTTCAATCATACTTTGAGTTTTGTTAGGATTCAACTTCATACCCCATAATTTGTACCATACAATGATTTTAGCTAGATCTCTATTAATGGATTTAGCAACCCCAGATTTGCATTGAGGAGATGGAATTGATGAAAAGAGAGTAGCATAGTCTGCATATTCAACAAGCTAGTTTTCTAGGCCAAATCACATATCATGTGTATATAGTATAAAAAGTAATGGGCCAAGAATACTTCCCTGTGGAGCACCAGATACCACATTCCTATACTCACTATAGTGACCCTCAACAACAACTCTTTGAGATCTATTACTTAAAAAATCAATAATAATGCTAAGAAACGACCAACCCACTCCCAAGTGTTTGAGTTTGACAACAAGGGCCTCATGATTAACACGGTCAAAAGCACTACTAAAATCAAGGCCAATCATACGAACTTCCTGACCACAATCAAGGGATTTCTGTACAGCATTGGAAATTGTAAAGAAGGGCATCACATGCTCCAAGACCTTAACGAAAATCAAATTGTATACTAGGAAACAGATGATTACCTTCAGCAAACCTATCAAGACGTTTTGCCAAAAAACGTTAAAAAACTTTAGATAAAATGGGAGTTATGGAAATTGGGCGGTAATCAGTTGGACATGAGCTACCAGGGCACCAGCCACCCATTGAGATACTAACGCTAGAGAGTTATCAGGTCCTTTGACTGGCCAGACAATACTACATTGGACCCTTCTCTCTGGTTACGGCTCATTTTCCTTTTGCCTACACATACACCGAATAGTCTGGCCTATCCTTTTCATATTCTCCTTTGTCCGCATACACTTGACAACACTGAGATTACCAAACAATTCTCCCTCGCTCAAGGGGTAAACTACCGCAATGTTATTGTTCAGTGGCTAATTTCTTCTTGGTAAAGGTAGAAGAAACTCTTTAGCTATGGAAAGAATCTTTTCTAGGAGGACACTCCAAAATTAAACCATTGTTCTCTGTTCTTGGATAGTGCCAGAGCCTCTGTACTATGGTCTTTCACTGTCTAGGGATAGAGTTCTCTTGCTTGAGGGTACATTCGAGCACACTATTCTATCTTATTTCTCTTCCTCTTGTTTTTAAAAGCGTTTATAGTTTATATATGAAATATTTATTTTTTAATGCTACTTTTCATAAAATATTTTATTTTAATTGTTAATTACTTTCCTTGTAGTTTCCTTATTTCCTTTCCTCACGGGGCTATTTTTCTTGTTGGAACCCTTGGGCTTATAGCATTATGCTTTTCCAACGAGGGTTATACCATAGCAAATAATAATAATAATAATAATAATAATAATAATAATAATAATAATAATAATAATACCACAAAAACATTTACAAAGTAAAGTAACATTACCAATTCTCCAACAAGTGCTGAAAGCTCCTCTTCTTGCTAAATTGCGCTAAAGTAACAGATAACTTTTGAGCTAAGAAATTAGGTAGTAAGTTGGCCAAGGCACCAGCCAAGCACTAGCCACAAAGGAAAAATACTATTTGGGTCTACACCTCCATAAGCATCAAGGTATCAAGGTCCATCAACAGAGCTTTAATTTAACGAGATCGGAAAGCTAAACTAGTTAATTTAGCTTCAGGAAAACAGGAATGAGGAATTTTGAGTTTCTCATTACTCTATTTACTGTCAAACACATCAGCCAAAAATGATAAAATGGGAGCAAGTAAAGAAGATATGAATAGTAAATTAAATTTTTCTATTAGAATTAGTACAAAAATAAGTGGAAATCTCGTAAACAAGATCATGTAAAAAAATCAGAAAACACCAAAATACATAATAAAGAAACGATTGAGATTAGGGTAAAATCCAAGAAAGATGAAATGAAATTACCAGAACTATCCTAAACAATAAACAAACTAAAAACCAAAGAAATTATTAAAATCAATCAGACCAAAATTGAGGAAACACTATAAAAGGAAAGAAGCATAAAATTGATGAAAAGAAGACTTGGAACAAGGTGCTAACAGAATTTGCTTTAAAGGATGAAAATGGAACTATCAACAATAGAGATGGAGTTATAAAAATTCTAGAGGATGTCTTTGCAGTGTTGTGCAGTAGTGATATAAGAAGTAACTTTGCCAATGGAAATACTGAAATACCAGAACCAGTACTAAAAGTAAAAGTAAAAGAAATAAATAAAGTATTAAAAGATATGAAAATAAGCAAACCAGCAGGAGAAGATGGGATAACAATTGATTTGATAATACATGGAGGATATTTCATAATGATAAAATTCGCTGAACTTTACACAAAATGTTTGCAAGAATGTTCTATGCCTACAGCTTGGAAAACTTTATCATAATATCAATTCACAAGAAGGGAGACACAAAATACCTGAAAAATTACAGCCTAATAAGTTTGCTCAACATATTTTTGGAATCCTTATGTTTAGGAACGTCTATATTTTTTTTATTATTAAATTTAAACCATAAAAGTATTTACTAACCTTTTCTCTTTTGTGATCCTGTTTTCCTTTTGTTTTTGTTTTCTATGTAAGGTGAACTTGCCTGAAACTTAGCTTATACTTACTCTTATATACATCAGCTTTTAGGCAGAGCTGCCTTATCCATAAGCCTGACTAGGCTGAATCCTAGGAGCCTATGCAACCTTTTTTTCCTTTAGTGTTAAATGTGAAAACTGTGGATTATTTATTTCAGTTGTAATATCACTGTAATAAATTGTACGAAAAGAGAATGTAAAATGTGCCGGGTGCTGTCGAGAGGCCCAAAGAAGCTGAAAGCCTTGCGGTCCTGTGAAGGAGTAATACAGCACCGCTTTTAGTGCTTCAAAAGAAAGCTTCATTTGTCGCAAGTTGGACAGCACAGGAACACTTAACTAAGTCTAAAATTATCATTCATTCATTAGGATTTTCAGCCAGACTCAAAACTGCAACTTTCAAAATATGCCAAAGCATATGAAATGGATAATAGTTATGACTGTTTTCTTTCAGGAGTAAAAGAAACTCTCCAGCTTCCAAGTGTCCTGGAGAACATGCAAGTCTTCTGGGATTTCTTTACCATCTTAAATTAAGAGGAAATTTGGCAAAGTGGTGTATTCGAAAACTTATGCTTGATAACTAAAAAATTTAGTTGTCTTGGTATAGGACAAGAATTCTTCAAACAGAAGCAAAAGTACTCTAAAAAGAACAGATATAATTTCATTTTGATATAATACAGAGATTTTTCCTTTTAATCTTCACAGAGAAATATTTTCATCTTCACTAACTTTTCTTTTGTCTCAAGAGACAAGTGAGAATTCGGAGGGATTTTAGTTTGATATTACTTTGCAAGACGAAGAATTCTTGCGTATAAACAATTCAATTCAAGTTCGCTAAAACTCCTGGAAATTCATAAGTAATATGAAGCTATAATTTGTGTCTTTATAAATATGAGAATAAATGACCGTTTTAGATTTTTACACCGTGGAGAGAGATTGTTGCCCTGCACTTTGTCACCTACAGAAATTTTTTTCGATCAATCAATAAACCGTGATTATTATCTATTTTCGATTGCACTGATATGGTTTTATTTATTCAATTGTTTACTTCTCCCATTCTAAGCTATGCTGAAAGTACCAGTAAGAAATAATAAAAATTTAGACATAAGTTAAAGCAATATAGTTTTCTGGGATATGAATATACATATCCATACAATTTAGAAAAAAAAAAAAAAACTCTCGTAGTAAATTTAGTAGATTTAAGAACAAAACCCTCAGAAGAGTATTGGGAGTTAAATGGCAGGACATGATTTTGAAATGAAACTATAAGAGAGATTACTCGAGTGCCATACGTGGATGAGATCATGATGAGGGGTAGATCGAGATGGTTTGGGCATGCTCTTCGCACTCCCCAAGAGAGATTTGTTCACCTAACGTTTAGCTGGGCTCCACAAGGCGCTAGAAGAGTTCGAAGTCCCAGGCCTACATGGCTGAGAACTATAAAGCGCAAATTAGGAGATGATGAACGGAGAAATATTGAAATAAAAGCTCAAGATAGAGACGATTGGCGGAATCTAACTGAGGCCCTTTGCGTCAATAGTTGTGGGAGAAGATGATGATGATGAGTAAATTATAGGTGAGTAATATATGGTCGTTAGGCATGTTTTGTCAAACTAAAATAAAATATTTTGAATGGTATTATTTTACACGTAATTGCCTATGAAGCAGTTCAAGTTTTCTGATAGAACGGTGGAGATTAATTTAATTGGCTTAGAGTCTGAGAAATATCTCAAGGGTTAATCAAATTAACCCTTATCTCTTGATATAATGACTCAATGGTTGATTAACTCACTGGCGAAAATGCTTCCAAATTGTTTGGAGAAATTTCGTAACTCCATAGTAAAAGCAATAATTTTCCTGTTTCAGAAATAGTGTTCTTTTATTTATTATATCAAATAATTTCATTGTAAAGTTTAACATAACACTATTTCTTATGAAGCCACTGTCCAGATACACTAGGTCAGCCAGACAGCGTACCGATTTTAAGCCTCTTCTGCGCATCTACATCATCTGAGTGTGCTTAGTGGGGGTGAGAACCATTAAGAACATAAATCTATCACACAGTCAAGAATTTCTCCTATATATATATATATATATATATATATATATATATATATATATATATATATATATATATATATATACACATATATATATATATATATATATATATATATATGTATATATATATATATATATATATATATATATATATATATATATATATATATATATATATATTGACATTGATGACAAGAAATTAATTATTCTCTTTTATTTTGCTGGAAATCTGAATAATGATAACCTATATCATGGACAAGGAAGAACCAACAACTGTACATTAAAAAAAAAAAATTTATACAATGTTTGTGGTAATTTTAAATTTCAAGGGCCCAAAGAGTGTAAATAAAACATTTTGCCCTTTGAAAATATTTTATTATGTTACAACTTTCATTTGTTTTCTTCGGGCCTCCCTGCATGGCTGCCCTTGACGTTTCATATACTCTATCAAATTACTAAGATATCGCATTCGGAAATGGCAATAACATTAACATTTTGAGGAACTTCAATAACAGACTGTTTTAATTCTAAACAAAGACTTTTAAAACAATTTTTCCCTCCATGAGAGCTTCCTCGTGTACAGCATTTAAAATCTACCCCATTATTGACAACTGTGAAAACAAAAATGACAAAGGGGCAGGCTAACAACCCCCCCCCCTTTTTTTTTTTTTATTAAAATATTCTATCCACGTATCATTCCTTGGTACTTCATTAGTATTATTTTGTAACTCAGGATATTTAACACAGTATTTCTTGACAATATATCCACCAATGTATTTAGGAGCTTCTTCCTCAATTACTTCTCCATTATTTTTTTTTTATTTCTTTGTTTGCTCCCTTCCTTATCATAAAAACTTTCTGAACATCTGCGTTGTTAGACATATTTATAATGCTAAGTCCCTTTCTTTTGTGGTATATTCATCTATGGCAAGTTCATGTGATTTTTCAACAGTAGTGATATTACACTTTTTACTGATTACTTTACGTTCCTTCCCTAGCAAAATTTGTACCCTAAATTTAAAGTTCACAGCATGTGGATGATCATGGTAACCATTCATTTGCCTTATACACCCAAAGAAATGTTCAAGGCAATCTTGGTTTAATCTTTGTGACAGTAGGCAGTCAATACTCTAAGAGCATTTTAGCATCTCAAACAAAGCAATGGTAGATTTACATGATAAAACTATTCCAAGTCTTTGTAATCCTTTTGTTTTACAATAATTCGAGCAAACAGTAGCATACATAACGTTAATTCTGTCGGCACAACATGTATGTATCCACTGGTCTATATATGGCATTGCTTTTGGATAACGATGGCATTTTATATTTGAGTTTTAAATTTTTTTTTTCATGTGTATTATAACAGCCAAATACTATGCAGTTACTTGACATTATCACTGACGGAATGAACAAATGAATAAAAAGATATGGACACAGCGACCCCTATTGTTTATGTTGCTTCTATGAGTAGCTAGCTAAGGCCACGGAATTTTGTTTTGGTTACTCAAGTGTGTGAGACCAAGGAAGTGACGTCACAGTATTGGTGTTTCACACCTTAAACTACGTGTTGGATGATCTGGTGTATCTGGACCGTGTATAAAGCATACCATCACAGCAACTACTAATCACTTGTAAATCTGAGATGCTTTGAAATGGAAAATATCAATAATTTTGAAATAGATGAACGATTTTTGACAAAGCTTCACTGTATCTCATGAGTGATTCCACCAGCTTCCCCCTCTCCTCGACAAATATCACGGCCACACCCCGGCAACAGGCTCGAGGCTGCTTCTTCATGGCTGTTATCATGAGTACAAAAAATCTTACCTTTCAGTTTTCAAGACTGGTTAATCAATCTAAGATTTTACAAATATTTTTGTAATTTTAATTTTCATCGCCATAGCCTTTACTCGTATATTAAAGAGTAATTCCATTTCCAACCATTGTAGCAAAGAAGAAGAATGATTCGAAACTACAGTCGGAACTAGATGTTAAAAAGAAGAACTTAGCTGGAGTTTTCATCCTTTCCTGAAACGTGACAGGAGCTTTGTTTATCTGGAGGATGTAATTTTCAAATTTTATGAGCACTACTATATATATATATATATATATATATATATATATATATATATATACATATATATATACATATATATATTATATACATATCTATATATATACATATGTATATATATATATATATATATATATATATATATATATATAATCATCATCATCATCATCATCTCCTACGCCTATTGACACAAAAGGCCTGGATTAGATTATGCCAGTCATCTCTATCTTAAGCTTTCAATTCAATATTTCTCCATTCATCATCTTCTACTCCACTTCTCATAGTCCTCAGCCATGTGAGCCTGGGTCTTCCAATTCTTCTAGTTGGTCCTTGGGCCGAGATACCAAATTTCACATATTGGTACCACCCGGGGTGAATAATCCTCTTGGGTATTTTTGACTTGCTATATGACTCTAGTTTATGTTTTGATGTGATAACCCTGGCATACTGGCAGCTTAATAGTGGTTGTCACCATTTTTGTGAGGTTACCCTAGAATTGTAAAATTTTTGACGCACCTTTGTTATGATTTTTTCATTTTCAAGTAATAATAACTTGACTCATTTTTATTGAAAATAACAGAATAAGCCACCATATGAAATGTAAGTCAATGTTCTTTTTAATTTTGCAAGGTGCAGATATCTGCTTTTGAACATTTCTACCACAATTGACAAACGAATATGACTATCGATATTTCACGAAAAATGTGTAATGTTGCAACAATAGTTTTTGACAGACATTCATTCAAATTCAAACAAAGTTTAAACATCTAAATAAACCCTACATATTTTATACAATGGTTGGCCTCAGTGGAATAGCACATATTTAACATCTCATACAAAAATCATAGCAAAGTCAGGCACAAAACTAGTTCAATAGTTACCGTCAGGCCAGAACATATTATATTTTTGGATTGTAGGCTGAGCATTACTGACAGAATTGACATATAATTGATAGTGTAGACTTATATTTTGATTGATTTTCAGCAATTGTGTTGCATTAGGTGCAGTATCGATTTCTTGGACCTGGGAATAAGCTACACTGTGACCAAGTTGATTTAGAATTCGAATAATTTCTGTATTTCCTGTGAGAGACTTAACAGCAAATGGAAGAAGAACGTGCTTGGGTGGTTTTATCTTGCCAATGCTAACTGCAAACATCAGGTCACTGCCAAATGATGCAGTAAGGCACTGGACTCTCTCAAAGGGATTTGAGGGTTCATTCTCTCCAGTTAGCACTGTAAACAGAAATCGAGTGATAGATTTAGGAATGACGGTTTTCTGTGTACCAGGAGGCCACATATCACTGACATCTTGCTTCTTAATGTCATTCCGTAGCTGCATTGCTGCCGTTTGTAGGATATCACCAGACTTGGTTGCCCAAGCATTCTCTAGATCTTTTTGTAATTTGTAGGTATGCTTGACAATGTCATCCATTGACAGCGTATGTGAGTAGACAAAAAGCTTCCCTTTCTCATCAGAGATAATATGCAGCAATTCTCCCAAATTACATTCGAGTATGCGACGAACATGTTTCTTAGTTGAGGGCTTAATATTTGGAATACCACAAGACAGCATGGACCTCGCAAGTCAAAGGAACAGTCTTAGGTCTCGGCAGGAGTTCATTCCTGATATAACAGAAAAGTTCATCATAAACTGTTCTTTCTTTCTGCTGCTTCGTACATTGCCTGCTCATCATCCTCATGTATTTCTGCGACATCAGACCTGGCAGAGGATTCAACTTTTGTGAACTGCTTGTAGTATGATATATGATACTGGCCCTCTGCTGCAACAAGTTCACTGCTTAGCAATGCAAGGATTCTGTTGTCAAATTTTCTGCTTGCTGCATCACGGATGCTGGCATCTGCACGAAGTTCAAAACATTTTGTGAGAGCTTCCCTGGTGTTCTGTCCTTTCAGGTATTTGCTTGACTTGTTGCATAATATACATATTTGTTCATACACTCTTGATGTTACTGGGGCCTCTTTGGATTATTTTCTTGAGCTCGATTGTTCGGGTTCACAACTTGAACCTTTAGAAAGGATAGAGTTGAGAAGGTTTTTCATCGTAAAGGTACTATGGAATTTACGATGATAATATATATGTGGTATCTGTCCTTCTTCTAGGCTCTTGGCTACATTCAAAATCTCTGTATGTTGTCTGATCTCTGCAGCTCTCAACAGAGTTTTCCAAGAATTTAGATCTCGTGGCGAAACCAGGGCATCAGACTCATCATTAGAGCAGTGAATGATGCAGTTGGTAGATGGATGCATATTTGGCAGTGTCACTTTTCCAGATTCACTAAGTGAAGCCATCTTGTGTGTACCCAGTATTCAGTATTGTATCACAGCAGCGACCTGCAATATACAAATTGTAGGAATTAAGTTTAAGGAATTGGAATATAAATTGTTCACTCGTAGAAAAATGAAATCTTACATAATTATAATAAAATTACAATGCAAATTCAGCCTAGTCTCCAAGACATTTGTATCATAAAAAAAGAATGCAAAAGACCATTTCATTAATTAGTGTATTCATTCGTGTATTAATTATTTAACCTTAATTACAGTTAATTAAGCTGAACAAAACACAGTTAGTATGATAGGAACTTACATAAGGAACACTGTGATGCATCCATATTTGCAACGCCATCTAAACAGCTGAAAATTAAACTCACGACTACGAGTTATTTAACTATTTTCAACAAAAACGTAGAAGAGAATACACAATATCAGGATCCAAATAAAATAAAGTCAACACTTAACATGTTCCAATCGTTTATTTGGCACTGGTTGTACACAATATCTCTCAAACAAAGTTAAAAATTTTTAAACCAATAGGTCTCGAACACAACTTGTCATCATTTATAGCAATTTATGGTAAAAACAGAATTAGAAAAAAAGTGATTAAGCTGCCAGTCTGGAAAGGTTACCACATTCAAATGAGCTTATATTTAGCTTATCAACTTGTCTGTACCACTTTTGTTTACTCACCCCAGGTGGTACCAATATCTGGTCTGGCCTATGGAGCCTTGTGGAGCCCAGTTAAAAGTTTGGAGAGCTAATCTCTCTTGGGGAGTACTAAGAGCATGCCCAAACCATCTCCATCTACCCCTCACCATAATCTCATCCACATATGGCACTCGAGCAATCTTTCTTAAAGTTTCATTTCTAATCCTCTCCTACCATTTAAAACCCAACATTCTTCTGAAGGCTTTCTTCTTAATTTACTAAATATGTTAGAGATTGTATCAGTGTCATACCATGATTCATGTCCATACTAAAACACAGATCTCACTAAATTGGTATATATCCTGAATTTTATATGTAATTTCAGACAATTTGATTTCCAAATTTTGCTTAACCTAGCAATTGTCTGATTTTCTTTTTTCAGTTTTTCATGTGTTATTGGAGGTAGTCTTTTCCAGCATAAGGATATCCATAAATATACAAGGACTTCACCATGTGGCAATTACAAAAATCAAATAGATCACATAACCATTAATGGAGAGAGAAGGAGGAATCTGAGAAATATCAGGAGCTATAGAGGTGCAGATATTGATAGTGATCACCAGCTCCCCATTGCCAAACTGAAATTAAAACTGAGAGCACCCAACAGAAATGTAGATAGAGTACCTAGGTTTGATACAACTAAGCTTCTAGAAGATGAGCACAAAGAAACATTTGCAATTGATTGTAGTAATTGATTTGCATTCTTAGAGACTTTAGGAGACGAAGAGCAGACAATTAACAAAGAATGGTGTGATATTGAGAACATATTTCAATGAGTTGGTAGTGAAGTTTTGGCCATGGCTATCAAATGATACGTGGGATACAATAAAAAGGAGACAAAGAGAGAAATGGATTGTAGAAAGTTTTCGAGGAAGTAATGAAAATTACAAGGTGGAGCATTCTAGGTATTCCAGTATTGATAGTGAGGTCAAAAGAAAAACCAGGTATAATTGGAGAGAATATCTAGACAGGAAAGCAGATGAGGCGGACAAAGCTATGAATTCAGGGAGTGGCTATAGTGGTAGAATTGCTCTTAGAATTAGTAATGAAATCTCTACCAGGGAAAAGAAGAAGAAGCATATACCCATCCAAAAAGGAGATAGATCTGTTATAACAACAGAAGATGAAGAGGTCATGAATAGGAGATATGGTGGGAACAATTTAATTGATATATCTGAAGCTGGGGAAGACCTTGATATGCCCATGAATGAATTCCGTGCATTTGAAGTGGAAGCTATCATTAAAAATACTCAGGGGATGGAAATCCCCTGGATACGATAGAATAACTGTTCAGATGACATTGGTTGAAAAGGAAAGAACTTCCAGAATACTTACAAAATTATTTTGTAGAATGTGGCGTGAAGAGGCAAAACCTGAAGAATGGGATCTAGGAGTGTTGGTGAAAATGCTAAAAAAAGGAGACCTGGCTTATTGCAATAACTAAAGCAGCATCACACTTATGTCAGTTATCATGAAAATATGTAGTATGCTTATTCCAAAGAGACTAGAGAGAGAAAGAGCGATGAAAAGTTGAGAGATCAACAAGCAGGATTTAGAAAAGTTAGAAGTTGTACTGACTAAATTTCCGTTTTAAGGCAAGTTGTACAGCAATGTGTTGAATAGAAATACACTTTTAATGGCCTTTATGGACTATGAAAGAGCCTTTGATAGTGTGCACTGTCCAATTTTGTAGAGTCCTGCATTAATATGGAGTTCCTCTTAAATATGTAAATTTGATTAAGTCTATTCATGAGCATAGCAAGTGCAAAGTTAATGTTAGTGGAGTCCTATCCATTCAATTTCCAGTAAACACTGGAGTGCTCAGAGGCAATGTGTTTGTCACCTATTTTGTTTTACCTACTAATGGATTTTTTAATACATAGAACAGTTGGGGGTGGAGGAGAAGGACTGCACTGTATTTGTAAAAGGAAATTAGCTAACCTAGAATATGCTGATAGCAGAACACCACAGGATTTGCAATGCTTACTTACCAGAATGCATGAAATATCACAGGATGTTGGACTCAAGATAAATAGAAGAAAGACAGAGATGATGAGAACGGAATATGCAAAGGAAGATGAAATATTGTTGGAAGAAGAAAGGATCAATGAGGTAGAGTCTTTTAAATATTTAGGAATTATGATCTCTAATACAGGGTCTTTCAAATTGTAGTTTAATGAGAGATTGAAAAAAGCAAATCACACAATGGCTATGTTAAGTAAAATTTGGAAATCAAATCGCCTGAAATTACATATAAAAACAGGCTATATATCAGTTTAGTGAGATCTGTGTTACTGGATGGACCTGATTCGTGGTATGATAATGAAACAATTTCCAACAGATTTTGTAGCTTTAAGAAAGCCGTTTAGAAGAATACTGGGAGTTAAATTGCAGGAGTTCTTGAGAGCTGTGGTCGGAGGGTAGCATTGGCAGTTGATGCATCCACCATAGTGTCGGACAGGATGCCTCCTTCAACTGTCCATTTGTGTGATAAATGAAACTTCAAGAGATTACTCGAGTGCCATATGTGGATGAGAGCGTGATGATGGGTAGATGGAGATGGTTTGGGCATGTTCTTCACATTCCCCAAGAGAGATTAGGCCACCAAACTTTAAACTGGGCTCCACAAGGCACTAGAAGAGTTGGTAGACTCAGCCCTAAATGGCAGAGGACTATGAAATGTGAAGCAGGAGATGATGAATGGAGAAGTACTGATTTAAAAGCTCAAGATAATGTTGACAATTTGGAGCCCCTTGAATCTTGAGGGGGAGCCCCTTGAATCTTAGAGGGGGACGGAGGCACCCCGAGTTCTCGAGAGCTGGGGTCGGAGGGTAGCATTGGCAGTTGATGCATCCACCATGGTGTCGGACAGGATGCCTCCTTCAACTGTCCATTTCCCACATCTGGGATTCTGAGTGACCAGCAGTTGTTTTGGGGCAGCACTCTGGGGTGGCCACTTTTGGTTTCTGTGGCGTCATTGTTTTCTGTCAGGAATACAGGTTTATCCCATCTACGGTAACCCAGTCTTCTTAGGCATGGATCATGAGGCAGTATTCTGCTGCGGGAAGGGTAGTAGCTTCATGTTGTGGCAGACCGACTCCTGTGTCGTGGTGACAATGTCATGCATAGTTTGCCTCTCAGCTGTCGCGGCTGTTTAATCGGATGTGGGGTTGAAGAAACTGTGAACCATACTCCACAGCATATTATGTGCCGCCGTTAGTCCATTAACGGTGTCGGATTCCTATGTGGTCATGTATACGTAAAGAACAGGGCCAAACTACTCATGAAATATGCCAGAACACAAGAGTTTTGCACCGTATCAAGTCTGTTAGTGACGTTTTGATGTCGACATGGGAGAAGAACTTTCAGAACACCTAATTGAGGGATCGTATGGTTCCGTTAAAGGCTCTCTGAAGGTAACACAGCTGTAGTTAGTCTGTTAATAGCGTAGCCAAAACTCCAAAGTTACCATCACTCCGAGATCACCAGTTGTGAGGGCACGAATCATAGACAACTGAGATCTGACTGGATTATTGCTTGAATGACAAAGACAACATAAAGGCATACGGACGGAAGGGGAGTAGGTGGGTTGGGGCATCTACCTCCGCACGCACAAGGTCAAGTATGACCGGCTATCTGTGTTTCTTGCACAGATTTACAAAGGTGTTATAAAGTATCTATAATAAGGTATGCCATGATATATATACCAGTGAGACATTCAGAGAGTTGTGCATCTAAAGATATATTCAAAAGCCCCATAGTAAGTACGGATTACAGTAATATGTACAAAACATGGATTCCACAGGGCAAAATCCAAGGAGATGATGACCTTTCAAGTTGCCATGTTGGAATCAAAATGTGTGATAAACCTGTCTATAGAAGTAGAGGTGTTGCAGAGTGTCTATACAGAATACTAGGAGTAATCTTGTGGCTCCAAGGGAATATACCTAAGAATGAAACCTAACTGTCGGGAATATACAATGGTGTAATAGATTTAGTGAAAGAAATCGGCAAAAGCATTGCATGGCTGACAAATTTCCTAGACAAACAAACTAGAAGGTTACACAGGGATGTAATTGATTTATAACTGAGACCAGAAAAAAAAAAAAAAAAACCAATTCATTCTAGAATACGCTGCTCAAAGAAGTAAGAATCATTCCATGCAAACAATTCATTATTATATTACTGGAGTTTACCACACTTGACGTCTCGGGCAGATTCTGGATAGATAGAATAGAAAACGGAGAGTAGGCTAACTCAAATAAATCGTGCTAGAACCAACAAGAAAACGGAGAAGGGTAGCTAAACTCCATCATGCGTCAACTAAATGAAAATAAAATAAAGATAAAAGTAAATTGATGATAATTGTTCAAAATAAAGTGTGAAGATATTTTTTCACACACTGGGGATAAAAAAGAGGAGGAAAAATGGGGAAGAGTTAGAAGAAGAAAACTAAGATAAACCATACAAGAGATGACTAGAAATGTTAAAGATAAATAAAGATAAAGCGTGAAGATAATTCTTCACAATAAGAGTGATTGATGTAGCGTTTTAAAAGAAGGGGCTGAAAATTGTATAAAAGAAATTAACTCCTCAAACAAGAGATGGTTGGGAACATTCCAGACTTTTTTGTTTATTTATCTTTTTTTTTTCTTTTATTCTAGCAAGAGCTGAAAAATGTGTCTATGTTCTTTTTGTTTGGTATGAATGGCGATGTGGTTGTCTGTGCATTTACCAGTAATAAATATGATCAAGTATTTAAATTTAACATGGGAATTAATTTATGTTAATCCTAATTTTAAATCGGACAATATATTCAATTATATAAAACGAGGTATCCCTTGTTCAGCATGACAAACTCCTATCAGAAAAACGTAATAGAAAATAAAATCTTTCCTTGGAAAAACACCGAAATGTGCGTCGTTCATCAAATAAATGTTGGCAATAATAGTCATTTCCTTGATAAGGCAGCAGCCAAAACACTAAAATAAATCTAAAAACAAGAAGATATCGACAACAACAATACATCGTGTCTTCGCTATCAGCCGCCTCGAGCTTTGTACAAGACTTGTGGGATCGGCTGGGGATTTGCAGCAAATTAATGTTGGAACCAAGATGGCGGCTTCGCTCCAAGTTCACTAATGATAATGGTCCCGCTGAGCCCCGTTGATGGGAGGGGGAATTGGCAACACCACTCTCGGCATTTTCCACCAGATTTGGTCCAAACCACCTTGTAATAAACCCCACATCATTCTCAATATTAAACAAACACGTCTTTTCTTTCCGTATTCGTAGAGCGGTTCTCTAACCCTTTTGGTTATAACAAAGAAAAGGAGTTTTATAATAGAGGAATCGACGAGACTAAAATGCGATCGAAACCTATTCGAACACTACCTTTTGGAGCACGGCGGAGACGGTAAGCGGGTGTTCTAGTAGGATTTGTTGGAGCTGTCTACTTTACAACAACTTAGGGAGACTTCGTTTCAATTAATGGCCTGCTTCTCTCCTTTTTACCAAGGCGGCGCGATGGAAAATGAGAATTAATTGTTGGTTGCAAGTGGAAGATTTCTGCTTGGGGTGTGTGAACGTGACCACCCAAGAGTGGAGAAAGACGAAAGAAGAGGAAGAGGAGAGAGGGCGTTCTAATACAAAAGGGAACTCGAACTGATGGCATTGGAAAAGTTGAGGGAATGGTATGGTCGCTATGGTGAACGTATAGGAAATGAGAGATCTCAGGTACAAACGAGAGTATAAGATATATTCTTAAAAGAAATTGAAGTGAGAGATTTGGGAAACTTCGTGATTATTCCATGCCATTTTCGGCTTTATGTTAATTCAAATTATCTGCAAATTGTAATAGAAATTTTTATGCTATTATGAAATATTGTTATTTTTACATATATTTGAATAGTTTGTAACCTACTTATATGCCTGATATGATAATGGTGAAAGTAATAGTAATTATGATAACGAAAATCTAGCGCGGAAGAAATATCGTAAGAATAAAAATGGCATGAGATTTTTTATTTAATGTACATGGACACACGAGCACATAGAATATTTAGACGCAAATGAATTTATATATTTCTACATTTACAGTATACGATTACTTGCTATATACACATCATCATCTTCATCATCTGTTATTAGTCCACTGCACAACAAAGGCCTCAGATATGTCCTTCCACTACCGTCTGTTTATGGTCTATGGCAGTCCACACCTGTAAACTTTCTTAGTTCGTCAATCCATCGTCTTCTCTTCCTTCCTCTGCTTCTTTTGCAATCTCTCGGGACCCATTCTACTATTCTTAATATCCATCTGTTATCTGTCATTCTCATTATAAGATCGTCCTACCCATCTCCAGTGATTTTTCTTACATTTTGTTAGAATATCCTCTACTTTAGTTTGCTCTCATATCCTTGTTGCTCTTTTTCTGCCTCTTCGTGCTATTCCCAATATTATTCTCTCCATAGCTCTTTGATTTGTAGCCTAACTAGCTTATGTTCTAAGGCTTTAGTATGGATCCAAGTTTCCAAAGCATTCATTAATAGATGCTGGTAGGACCATTTGATTAAATACTTTTCTTTTTAGAGAAGAGGGCATTTTAATTTTCATAATCTCACTTTGTGTACCCAAACCTCCCCTTCCCATACTTATTCTTTTAATTTCAGTGCTCGTCCTGGGGGGAAACACTTACTGCCTGTGCTAAGTAGCTTACGTATATTCGTTAACAATCTATAGAGGTTCATTCATAACCCATTAACCTTATTTGTTGTCTGCGTTTTTTTTTTTTTTCAACATTATCTTAGTTTTACTCATATTCATTTTCAGTCCTACATTTCTGTTTTCTCTATTCAGGTCTTCTATCATCTTTTGCCATTTTTCCCATGATTCTCTAAACAGGACTATATAATATGCAAATCTTAAGTTGTTAAGGTATTCCACATTAATATTAATTCCTACATTTTCTCAATCTAAAAGCTAAAAACTTCTTCTAGGTATGCTATGAATAATTTAGGAGAGATGTGGTCTCCTTGTCTAACTCCTTTCTCAATCGGAATTTTCTCAATATCTTTATGTAAAAGGATTATTGTACTTCCTGTGACAAAGGAATTTGTTACAGAATTTAAGATCTGTTAATTGTCCTAACATAAGATTAATCTATTTAATCTATTCCTTATCTTTGAAGGGCTTTCATTACTGGTGAAGTTTTGACAGAATCAAAAGCTTTTTTATAGTCTATAAATGTCATACATAGTGGTTTGTTATACCACTGTTTGTTATAGTCTATAAATGTCATACATAGTGGTTTGTTATACTCAGTTAAGTTTTTTATTAGCTGGTTATTTACGTGTATATGGTCAGTTGTTTTAAAGCTTGCCTGCTCTCTTGGCTGATCAAAGAGTAGCTGCCATTTTATTTAGCCTAATATGATCTTTGTAAATATTTTATATATTACAGAGAGTAAACTTATTGGGTGGTAATATATATATATATATATATATATATATATATATATATATATATATGTGTGTGTGTGTGTGTGTGTGTGTATGTGTGTGTGTGTGCATAAATATAGATGTTAGCCTTTCAGTATGTAGGTCACTAATGAGTGGCAAAGGCAACTTTAAAAGATACAGGTTACTGTGACCAGGGAGGACCAGGCAACGACTTTTTATGGTTCAGTTGGTAGAACTTTTAGCCCCAGTCCCAATGCCCCTACTCTTACCTCACAAGGACCGTAAGTTTGTGGACATCAATGGAAATATCATGCTGTGAATACGGCACAGCATTCCAACGCTTTCTCTAGGCTAACACAACTCATTTTTATTTCTTTATGATGTGTTGGAATGAAGTTAATATCTTCAAATGCTTTTCTACCTTTGCTGAAACACCATAAGTTACGTTTTGGGAACTTTAGGACAATAAAGGTTCAGCTGGATTTACCTGAATGTTATTAAAGCCTTCGATCAGGAATGAAACCTGGACCCCCTCACTTCATGATTGTCCCAGTCACTGAACACACCCTCAGCTATAACATTATAATCACCCTATTCCACAAAGGAGAATTTCTGTCATTTGACGGCCAACATCAGTCTGGTGATGTCATATTTGCTTTTAACTGGAGTCAGAAAAGATCTGTTCAGTGCTATGATTACCATTCGAATAGTGAGGAAGAGTTGTCTCAAAATTTAGACACTAATCTTTTGAATTTACATAGATTCAAGTAGATTAGATAAACACAATTTTAACTTGTTAATAGAAAGTTGAGCTTTTACCTTTTTTTTTTATATGAAATATATGAAATCTACTCGTCAAATCTAAACCTCATTCAGTGAACAATTAGGATTTAGATTTTCTAATGCATCTCAATAGATTCTTACTGAAAATCTTGAAATCCAATTTGATAAGGAAAAGGAAGTTTCCAATGATCCCATAGAGAGTATTCCGTAATTCATGGACTATCCGGGCTCTTTTCTCTGATGTATTAATCAGACCTCTTAATTCCATATTTTCCTTTAAAGACATTAAAACCTTTAAATAGGAATTGAAAGAGTTTGAGAGGAAGATAAATTTTTTTCTATATGTACCACGATTGGTAGAAATTTATTACATAATTTAAGATGTTAATTTGCCTATATGTATTATTTAAGTGAAATGTACATCTTATTTCTCTGGCCTAAATTTCAAGAAAATAAGCAATTTTGGCTAAATTACAAATAAATCACAAATACTGTAGGTTTATTTCCTTTCAAAGAAGTTTGCAGCAAGTGTTTTCAACTAAAGGCTATGCGGCATTTATTTCTGTCCATTTGATATAGAATTGACTTTTAGATATCTCACAAAACCTCATTGCTCTTTTTAGTAGAATACTGCCTCCTTATTTCAGGTATTTGGTTTGTCTAGTGAGCAATTCTGTTCTAATCTAAATTGGTCTCCCTGTCTCTTTCCCCATACACTCTATGTAATTGAGTAAGTCAGTAATACCCCGTATTATTGTTTGATGAGGATGACTTTGTTGTCTCTTTGTCTCTTGCCCATGGAATTCTTAAAGATTTTTTTCCTATCGATTTCTGTAGTAATGGGTTCTCTTGAGAAATAGACCTAATACTTCCTTGTGAGCTAAGGTTGGGGGGTTTGGGGGAGCCTATAGGTCTATCTGCTGAGTCATCAGCAGCCACTGCCTGGCCCTCCCTGGTCCTAGCTTGGGTGGAGAGGAGGCTTGGGCGCTGATCATATAATATATGGTCAGTCTTTAAGGCATTGTCCTGATTGATAGGACAATGTCACTGTCCCTTGCCTCTGCCATTCATGAGCGACCTTTAAAACCTTTAAAACACGCCACTCCTTTTTTCTGTATCCCCTGTTTGTCTGTTTATATTTTGGGAAAACAAACATGGGTTACGTAAGTACATATAACCACCAATCCTATTGGCCTTCATAGAAAACCACGCTGGCTATGCTTAATATTCCTACCCTCACCCAGAATGCATCCAAAGCGAAAGGTAAGTACTTGCATCACTCTACAAAGTGGCCTTTCATAACACCAATGAACTTGGTTCGCTGATGAATCATCATTACAAATTCATCATAGAAGTTTACTCGGCTGTATAGGGGTATCAACATCTGCTGATGTGAAGAATATGGAAGGACGAAAGCAAATTCATGCTTGAAAACAGGCAAGGCTGTACCCTTATGTTGTAATATATATATATATATATATATATATATATATATATATATATATATATATATATATATATGTATATATATATATATATATATATATATATATATATATATATATTGTGACGGCTGGCAATTAACATAAATTCCCGAGCTTCAAACTCGCCTGTCTATTTTTACATAAAAATTAAAACCCGAGCTCTGAGAAAATATGCAACTCCCAGAGGGCAATATATAAAAACACTGAATATCCATAGGTCTCTTACCTACACTCAAAACAAAACTGGGTGATTATTTTATAGGAACTATTAAAAAACAACCTCTTACTTTGATTCTTAGTCAGGGATTATGGGCAAGCACTACTATGAAATATTGGTGATCGAAATAAAACACTCTTTACAAAAATAAATATATTCTATCAAAATTTACAAAAATAATACAAAAAGAATTAACAACAAAAATGAATAACTCTAGATATTAAATCTGAACAAAACCTTAGACTAAGAAAATATTACTTTATGAAAATTATACAATGACTTGTTTTACTGAAAATTAATTTATGAAAATATTTAATTTTGATAACAAATGAAAATAGTTAACAGTTTAACACTAATGATTAAACACTAAATGGAATTTACATAAATATAACTGTTAAACTTACGTCTTTTTGGATCATACGAGGTAATCAAACAGTTGAGCCAAAATAAATACACTTCACTGTTTAGCCTAAACTCACAGGGCCAGTTACAAAAACTTATGTTATACAAGTACTTACATTAACACAATACACTTGAAATATCATTCAATGGATTCGTCAATGTTTGCACACACTACACATGATATATGTTGATAGAAATTGTTAATCACATTTGAGAGGGCACACAATTGAGAGGAGAGAGGGCGTACTTGGCTCTTTCAAAGGGACAGGCTGGATCTCTTCTGCTGCTTATGCATTCCTGAGGGTGTATATATATCGACTTAACACTTCTAGATAATTCTAAATAGATCATTCCAGCGGCGGGGGCCCAAGGCCTAGCAGCATGAGGTTGGCAACGTAGAAAATTGAACAGGGGAACAAACCTTGCTTGCAAGGCAACCCTCTCTCAGCTAACTCTGTCCACCTCCCTCCTCGAAGCAATAAAAAAAATAGTAAATCTATATCAAGAAGTTTCATGCATATTCTAACCTCATGAAAACATAAAAAAATTACATAAGCCCTCGTGTTCAAACCTCGTATGGTCATACGGCATAGCTACGAGGTTACATAAGACCTCATAACAAAATACGTGAGATAAAAAGAGTCAGTTCTTAAAAAAATAACGTAAATTTACATATACTTAATTAAATGAAAAATACAATTAAATGAATGACGAAAGTCTTATGTAATTTACATACCTTTACTTAAACCTACATGAGAGAAACTCACCTTATGAACTGGCTATACACGTCTTAAATACACAAATGAAATACATGAATGATATATTTACTCTATACTAGACCAGCTTTGCAAATATATATATATATATTTATATATATATATATATATATATATATATATATATATATATATATATATACATATATATATATATGTATATATATATATATATATATAGAGAGAGAGAGAGAGAGAGAGAGAGAGAGACTTGCTTTTTATTATATAGCTTGATGTGTTTGACAATAAGCAGAGTAATGAGAGACTCGAACTTCTTCATACCCTTTTTCCTGAGGCTAAACTAACTAGTTATATTTTCGATCTGAGAAATTAAAGCTCTCTTGATGACCCTTGATGCTTATGGAGGTGTAGATCCAAATGGTATTTTTCCTTTGTTTTTATAAAGACTGTAGATTTCTTAGCTCCAAAGTTATCTGTTATTTTGCGTAAGTTAGCAAGAAGAGGAGCTTTTAGCACTTGTTGCAAAATTGGTAATGTTACTCCACTATGTAAATGTGCTTGTGGTAGCATAAGTCCAACTGATTACTGACAAATGTCCATAACTCCCATATTAACAAGAGTTTTTGAACATCTTTCGGCAAAACTTCCTAATAGGTTTGCTGAAGGTAATCGTCTGTTCCCTTGTTTGCAATTTGGTTTTTGTAAAGGTCTTGGAGCATGTGATGCCCTTCTTACAATCTCCAATGTTGTACAGAAATCCCTTGATTGTGGTCACGAAGTTCGTATGATTGGCCTTGATTTTAGTGCTGCCTTTGACCGTGTTAATCATGAGGCCCTGTTTCCAAACTCACACCGTTGGGAGTAGGTTGGTCTTTCCTTAGCATCATTATTGAATTTTTAAGTAATACATCGCAATGAGTTGTTGTTGCTGGGCACCATAGTGAGCATATTAATGTGATATCTGGTGTTCCTCAGGGTAGTGTTCTTGGCCAATTACTTTTCATACTATATACTGTACACATGCCATGCAGTTTGGACTAGAAAACAAGTTATTGCATATGCAGATGATGCTATGATGCTACTCTCTTTGTATCATTTCCATCTCCTGAATATAGATCTGGGGTTGCTGAATCCATTAATAGAGATCTAGCTAAAATTAGTGCATGGTGCAAATTATGGAGTATGAAACTGAATCCTAACAAAACTTAAAGTATTATTGTATGTCAAGGATGGTGGCTCCTCAAAATCCGGATCGCAGCATTGATAATTTTTCCTTAACTTCGTATGACTCTTAAAATTTTAGGTGCGATTTTCGACAGCAAATTTACTTTTGAGAAGCACATTAGGTCTGCTTTCTTCAATTGCACAAAAAATTAAGATTTTCGGTGATCAATCTAGTTTGAAGAAGTGTTTTAATTCTTTCGTTCAAACTTGTTTCGAGTATTGTTGCTGCTGAATCACATCTTAATTTGTTGGACTGGAACTTACGGTCTATTAAATTTCTTATTCCTGATCTAGATATTAATCTCTGGCACCGTCGTTAAATTAGTTCATTATGCAAGTTGCATAAGATTTTTCATAATTCTGACCATCCTTTATATTTAGATCTTCCCGGACAGTTCCATCCTATTGGTAATACTAGGCATGCAGTTAATTCTAATAGTCAGGCCTTCTCCATCATGAGGCTCAATACTACACCGTACTCTAGAAGTTTTATTCCATCTGTGACCAAGTTGTGGAATGATCTTCCTAATCGGGTAGTTGAATCAGTAAAACTTCAAAATTTCAAAATTGCAGCAAATGTCTTTACGTTAAACAGGGCTGACATAAGTCTTTTTATATTCTGTATGTGAAATATGTTTTAATGATGGT
>NC_090738.1:50877254-50912254 GCF_036898095.1 Palaemon carinicauda
AAAAAGGTAAAGTATGGGCGAAGCCATAGCTGAAAAAGAAAAATGTTTTATCAAATGATTTCATCAGAAGAGTTAAAAGAAAATAACCTGGAAGATTATAGGAATTATTCAAGAATGACTGATGATGCCTTTGAAGACCTTTTGTCTCTTATGTATCCAAAAATAACAAAGAAACATACAGTAATGTGGAAGTTTATACCTAATGAGGAAACATTAATTGCAACATTAAGGTTCCTAATAACAGGTTAATCATTGGAATATCTCGTTTTCAACAGGCGTATCAGTGTAAGAACCCAGTCCATCCCCACATGCAGCAGAGTAGCCTAAGAGGACACAAGACGTGCCAGTCAATTTAACATGCTGGAAGGACGAAAGGACATACCAGTCTTGACAAGACTGCCTCAGTAGCTCCTATAACGTTAAAAAATGGTTGGTTCAGACCAGACACTATGAAATCAGTGTGCCAATCGCATATGGCCAGCAGCTCTAGCCATAGTGGTCACAAAACAATGAAAGATGGAATAACCCAAGTCTGGAACCCGATAGATATAGCAGAAAAAAAAAACTTGTATGTTCTAAATCTTACGTCATCCACATTCACAGCAGGACTTGTGAAAAGCAGGGAACTCTTTCCTGATATATACCATTAACCCCATTATCCTAGGAATGGAATCCCATTTCAAAATTATTGGTTTCTGAAAACCTGGAATGAGCACCTCAGACAACTTAATAGAATATCATATTGTCTGGAAGCAACTTTAAGGTCTCTAATATTACCATGTATTCCACAAATGTTGAAATACACTGGCGCAGTCTGGGGTGGACTAGCCAGGGATTTTGCTAAATATCTTCAGATAAAATAAGAAATTAAAGAAAATAAAAATCACTCATCACTTAGAAAAACTTAACAATGAGAATAATGAAAACAATATGCAAACGACTTCATACAGAGAAAATGTAAACAATCCGTAGATCCAATGAAAAAATGTCAGATAATATTGGTCAAAATGAGAGAGCCAACTCACCATGCAAGGCTTGATACCTTCCATGATAGCTACTTCATCTGAAGAAAGGGCAGCAAAGATGGTTTTGAAATGATAAAGGAAGATAAAGAAACAGATAGGGAAACCTCAACCTCATAACATACCCACTAGGCCTACTTGGCCCTTCTCATTGAGCCTCCCCAACACAAAGTCTAAAAACAAGAGGAAGATAGAATAGTGTGCCTGGTCGTACCCTGAAGCAATAGAACTCCAATGGTACAGAGGTTATAGCACTATCCAAGACTGGAGAATATTGGTTTTATTTCAAAGTATCTTCCTAGAAGAGCTGCTTACCATAGTTAAAGAGAGTTTTCTACCTATAACAAGCGGAAAGTAGGCACTTAAGGGAGGAAGAATGGGGTGGTTAGCTTAGTATTGTAAGGCGTATGAGGAAAGAGGCGAATGTGTAAAGAATATGCCGGACTTCAGAATACATGTAGGCAAAGAAAATAGAGCTGCAGTCAGAGATGGATCCAAAAATGTGCCATCTAGCCAGTCAAAGGCTCAATAACTTGTTTGTGATAGTATCACAACTGGTGGCTGTTGCCTTGGCCAACCGACTTCCATTACCCGAATACATAACCATTGGGTATCTTACCATGAGAGTTAAGAAATTCAAAAGTATTGCCAAGTGAGTGCTTCAAGTACTTTGAATAATGGCCCCATTAAATTATGCTGCCAGAACAAACAGAAAGACTATGTCTGTTCAATAGAGCATGGTCTTGTTTGATATTGTTCTGCCAATAATGTCCCCTATAAAAGTAGGTATTCCCCATTTTGTCTCATGATTTGGAATGGGATATCCATGAATTTGCAAACAGGATTTGCAAGGGGCTGTACATAAGTTGATGGAGATAGGTATTAACCCTGAATCAACATATGGCTATGTTGTCAAAAGCATGATCTTATGGAATAAATTCCATAAGATCTGGCTACGAAGCCTGCTCAAACACCAACAGTTAAAGATTTCTTTTCTGAATCTTCCACCTCTCAAGGAGTTAAAAAGTAATTTACATTTTGGTTTCAATATCAAACTTGTCTGAGATTGTGAAGGAGAAATAGGACCATGTTCCAATGTAAATTAGTCCTTCTGGATTATTCCTTGTTATTTCAAGAAACCATAAAAAATCATCCAACCTAGCAGTTCAGAATTTGTCTCATGCCTGCAAATGACAGCTCCGAATTTCTTTGTTTGGATTTTAAACAAAAATTAGCCATAGCTTTGAATGACCGTGCTTTGAGAAGTGTTAAATAATTTGGTTTGCTTGCTAATGGGACGATATGCCATATGTTGATGAAGTGATGATGAGGGGTAGATGGAGATGGTTTGGGCATACTCTTCGCACTCCCCAAGAGAGATAAGTTCATCAAACTAGAAGAGTTGGAAGACCCAGATCTACATGAATGAGGACTATCAAGTGCAATGTAGGAGATGATGAATGGAGAAGTATTGAATTAAAAACTCAGGATAGAGACGACTGGTGAAATCTAACCGAGGGACTTTGCGTCAATAGGCGTAGGAAGAGATGATGATGATGATGAGCACCTAATATATGTCTTCATATAATGACTGGTGTTGCGATAAGACACCAGAAAACAGGTGTAGTGTGTAAAAAATAAAGCATTTTCCTTGTCCAGGTGCTCACAAGCATTGATTTACAATCATTTACAGTGAATTTCAATGTATATCCATGTATAAATTTGTAGTGCCAGTAGATAACGCCAGCAGATTAATTTGAGTGCACTTGGCACATTAGTATATTCAGTCACTGTGTCGAAGTTTGTATGTACCAGAACACAATGTCTCTTTGGATAGCGGAGTTCTTGTATGCAGAGGAAGATAATTAATAAAAGAACACAACCCTAATATGCATAATATCTATGGAATCAAATTATGTATTTTGTGGGAAGCTGACATTGTATATTTATTACATTTCGTGGTTAATCTGTGAGAACCTTACATACTTGTAACATTCCATTAAAGTTGCTTGAACATCACTCACGCAAAATTATTTATCAGCAATTATTACAGCTCTGTGGACCCATCAGACTAACTGTATGGACAAGAACACCAAACAATAAGCACTGAGTGACTACCAAGGGTTGGCACTACTGAAATCAAGGAAGAAACTAGTAAAGAAGAGTCCCTATCGCAGGAAGGGAGACATCATACTTTGCTGTTTGGACTCACATTTGCCATTTGCTGACTTTAATTTTAATCCTGGACGGAGGTGGAACAGGAACATAACCAATGGAAGAAGCAAGAGGTCTGAGTTGAGAGTAAATGCCATGGAATGTTCCTTCGATTAAGAAGTATGGATATCCTTCATTGGGCTACATGACCATTTTAGCCAAATGATAAAATACTCAACTTCACCAAGAAGAGGTTTTTTATTAATTTATTATCAATATCAATTTGCATTGAATATTCTAATTTCACCTACTTAATTTCACCATGCCAAACGAAACTCATTTTTATTAAAGCCTTCACATGTCTATCATACAAATTTGAGTGGTAACAGCATATAAACTAGGATGCAATGTGTTATTTTTACATATTTTCATGAGTACCCTCATTTGTGACAGCTATTCTGAAGTGATATATAAAACGATGTATGTCATCATATTTCTGGTTCTAGTTATTATAGAATCATAATTTTTGTATCTAAATATATGTTTTTCAGATCAAGGAATCCATTGGTGAGCTTTTTAGTCACCCATCACTGACCACTTTTTAAGAAATGTGAGGTTTCAGTTGCAAAAACTAATGCGCCAATTCAACACCCCTCAACATCACTATTATGGGAAAGCATCATCTTCCTCCTCCTCATTTCATCGTCCTCCTCTTCATCATCATCACTACTGTCACGTGGCTGGTCCTGGATGTTGATTCATTCTTTAGGTAGAGTGCTACCATCAAACCACAATGGCTCCAACTTCCCATCAACAAGAGTCCAACCATGACTCTCGTTGGCATGAGGAGCATCATCCTTCGGAACGAGATCGCTTCCTATATAGCCTTATATGTTACTCCAGGCTTTTGCAACATGTTGGTATTTTGCTCATGTCCATGTTCCGTGGTTTGTTGAGTTATTCGTAGCTATAGTCATTCAGTTGTAGGTAGAAAAGTACATCATCATGTTAAATGTCTGGTCAACCATAGAGATCACAGGTGAAAGCATCCAGCTCATCAGCCAAATCGAACGGCACATTTTAGCAGTCATTTAATCTGGAAAGGAAAACTTCAAAGTGGACCATCTTTTGAAAAAATCCAGAGGCTTCAACTTTCCGATCCCCTTAAAGCAGGTGGTTGAATCACACCCTGTAAATGCTTACAGTCACAACCATGCTTTTGTATGTATGTCTGACACGCCTCTAACCAGTTCAGATATTGTGAGGGTACAGAGAGACAATTTCCGACACTGATGATTTATTAACGAGAGAGCTGGACTACATCGAGAAGTCCGGACGTACAAGTAGCACAGAAAATGCCTGAGGCGGATTAGCCAGTCTTAGGTTTAAATTTGTGTTTCTTTTGGTACAAAAATCATTGAATAATAATCTTAATATAAAATGTACATATTTGATAATCACATCAGAAGAAAGAGAGGAGAATTCCACGTTTACTGATACAGAACAAAATATCTCGAATTTAAATATAAATACAAATACACATAGAAACACACTTGTCGGAAGGTGTCCGTACAAGTCTTCCCTCCCCCCCACCCAGAGTTATATAAAAAAAATATTTTTCATTGAGTGGGAGGAAATATGTTAACTATCTTTGTTTCTGAATCTTCTTGGAGAGGGCATCAGCCACCGGATTTTTCTTCCCTGGTACGTATTGGAGTGTGCATCCAAATTCTGCGATGGCGGCGAGGTGTCTGTTGACGAGCTGACCAGGCGTCACCTGTCTTTGTGAAGGCGTGGACAAGTGGTTGGTGATCAGTTCGAATGGTGAAAGGGGTACCTTCTAAAAGGTACTTGAAGAGTTTTACCACTGTGTAGACTGCAAGGAGCTCTCGGTCGAAACCACTGTACTTTTGCTCGGCGTCGTTGAGGTTTTGCCGAAGAAGGCGATAGGCTGCAGGACGCCGTTGACCACTTGTTCTAAGGCGGCTCCGCAGGCTGTGTTGCTGGCGTCGGTGGTCAGCTGCAGGGGTGCTCCTGGGGTGACGAAGGCCAACGTTGTAGCTTTGGTGAGGGCTGCCTTCGCCTTTTTGAATGCTGACTGCTGCTCTGTGTTCCAGGACAATGATTTCTGTTTACCCTTTAAGACATCGAACAGTGGCGCTGAGATACCTGCAATTTTAGGGATAAAATACCTGTAATAATTAACCATTGTCAGTCATAATTTGGGCTTGAATATGTCCGGGAATTCACGGCGGAGGATGTTGTATCTATGGGTAGAAACAGAGTGAGCGGCGGGCATTGAAGGGCCCAGGGTTAAGGCTGTGGAATGGAATGAATCAATGTCTATTAATCTTTTCAGGGCGATGTTGACCAGGAATCCGTGATGGCCTAGGAAATCTGCTCCCAATGTTATTTATTTAAGTGTGGGAAATAATTCCGGGAAAGGCCTCCCCGTTTCTGATTTCTGGACCCGAGCCTGAAGGATAGAGCGCCAACACTCTCACACTTGACAAACTAGAGAACCACAACGAAGACGGTTTGCTTTCCCTACTCACGTTTAAGTCCAAAGATTATTCTATACCGGGACTGTCGGCACCGATATCACCTTGATGTTCAGACGCTACTCCAGGGCGCAAAATAGTTGGACTGAATCAGTTACGTTAATGACAGTTTCACAAAGAGTTAGGGGGAGCAGTACTATAAAAGTCAAAACGTCCTAAGGACCACCGGGAGGTAATACCGCAGAACATTACAATAAAGGATTGACACCGATAGCTTTAGAGTGACGTAAATATAAACTTACCCTTAAGTCATATCTCACCTCATGTGATAACTCATTTAGTCATTTCAAAATGTAAAGGTCAAGTTAAAAACAATTAATAATTTTAACCTAAAAATGACGTTTATTTCCATAAAGTACAACAGTAATTTTCACCTAACTGACACAGGAAAAACCAGCAAAACTACCTAATTGAAATTAGAATAAAGACCGCATGGCATATGAAAAATGAAAAATGCCAAGAAAATGGTCAAATCAATTAAATCGTAAATCAATAATCAAATGACTAATCAACCAATGAAAGTAAAAATGGTGACTGAAATAATACCAAAAGTTCTACTCACTACTTTGAACACATTCCTCTCAGGCAATAAAATTTCAAACTTGATAGAGGGGAATGGGAACACAACTTATGTTAATGGACACGCCCCGAATGATTAAACCAGACAGTTTGAACATGACTTCCTAGCTAAATGTGCACATCGTCAAATAAAGGCTAGAAAAAAAAGGGGGGACAGTTCCTTGGCCAAGGTTGAGCACTGTTAATTAGTACTCACACTCTTGAGGGTTGATTGTAGATGTAGTGGAGGCATCTTGTAAACTGTTAAGAACACGGTGCATCTTCAATTCTGCACTGACGTGTTTTGTCTTCGTAAATTTATCTTCTAAATAATGGCACAAAGTAAGGCATACTGTTGGTTAGTAAATGGTTGACCAACAGGTAGTTGAACCGACGCCTATGTTAAAACGACGTCTCAGATGAAGAGGCTATGCCTACGTCCGCCTTCCACGCTTCCTGGTTTTAAGTTCAGCTCGCACGCTTCTACCTCCCGCCGCTGCGCTGGTTCAAACCGGTCGAGTCTTCTTCTTCAAATTTCCATGAGTACGTGGTTTGCTGAAGGGTGCTTTTTATGAATACAAGGACCATTCTTGAAACTCCAGGGGAAAGTAATTATAAAGAAATCCTACTGTCTGGCTTATAAAAATTAATATACATTAAAAAAAATTAAGTGGCGTTTAGTGATGTTCAATAACACAGAAAACAATCCTAGCTAAACAGACTTATAAATAGGTACTGAGATGTAAATAGCAATAAGCTAAGATCAATGAGTTACGTAAATTAAAGAGTTACTTAAATACAAACAAATTGTGGTTAAACATCCAAAGCTTCAAGAGCATTTGGAACAGAACGCAACCAAGTGCTGTTTTTAAAAATTGTCGATGGTCGGTTGCATCGTCAAGCAATGTACTGTGAGCTCAGGAAATGAGATAAAATCATCTACAGAGGAATGAGGTGATGAAAGGTAAAGCATTACAGGGAAATGATGGACATGTTAGCAGCAATGAATATTTAAGGGTATAATAATGAAGGTTACAAAGGAAACAAAAGAAAAAACGAGATGCGTAGAACCCAGAAAATAACAAACAAAAAATAAGAAATGGAATAACGGGGTGGCTAAAATAAAGCGTGGAAAGAATTTCCACACCCTGCCAAGTAAGAGCGAGAGAGAAGGGGGGGGGGGGTCCACTAACAAGATGGAGGGTATGGAAGGAAGGGAGGGGGCATTCCCCATCCCTTTCAAATTTACAGCACTTTCTGGAATAAGGCACGGGCTCTATCTGCCGCCGCCCTACGAGGTTGCCCTCGAGAGGACACAGGATCAGGTCTGTGAAGAGGGGCGACATCATCAGAAGAATCGTCATTTAGAGGGTCCTCTGAGGGAGGATCTGGTAATTGGGGTGTCGTGAGTGCATCAGGACCACCTTCCTCCAGTTCAGTGATATAGGGACCTGCGACATTTATCTCCAATGGGATAAGACGGTTAATGGGACGCACATATATTCCATGAGGGGTGCGCACCTTCACAGATCTGATATGACCATCTTGACCGGGGTAGGTTTCAAGAATACGGGCCATGGGATAATCTTCCCGATTTACTTCATCCAAAATTAACAAACATAAATCTCCAATTTTAGGAGGTACAGGGTAGATACGATTATTTTTTATGCGACGTTCACGAAGGGAATTGACATAATCCTGGGTCCATCGTTTTAAAAACACTTGCAACATGTTCGTGAGTTTCTGATAACTAGCTGGGAGGTTGTTCCCTTCCCTATATGTGGGGTCATTGAGGTCGGTCATAAGCACCTGAGGAGCAAGTGAGAGGGTTCGACCATAAAGCAGATGACTCGGAGTCAAGAGGGTATCAGTAATGTCGTTGACATCCAAGTAAACTAGAGGTCTATCGTTGATGACGCATTCGGCTTCTTATACCAAAGTGACAAATTCATTATAGGTAGGATACAAGTGATACATGGCTTTTCTTAAATTAAGTTTGGTGAAGCCTATTAGCCTTTCATAAAAACCTCCCTGCCAAGGGGCACGGGGAGTGATGAATTTCCAGGTCAGGTTATGGGAAGATTAAAACCCATCAATTACATGGTGATGCATAAATTCAGTTAGAAGAGTTTGACCAGCTTGGAAAGTGGAAGCATTATCAGAGACGATACAGTGTGGCATACCAAATCGAGCGGCAAATCTGCGTACTGCTTGCACAAATTCGATGACCGTTAACAAAGTTGTGACTTCTAGAGCTACGGCTCTGGTTGCTGCGCAGGTGAAAAGCAAGATGTAAACAAAATCTACATGTGAATTGTATACCTTAAAAGCTCCAGTGAAATCTAAGCCAGTTACTCGGAAGGGCACTCTTGAAATGAGGTGATTGGGATGATACTGGGCTAATGGAGGCATTGGGTACGGGGCTGCTTGCACCTTCTGGCAATGGATGCAACGGCGCAAAATTTTCTTGATTTGCTGCCGCATTTGGGGAACCCAAAATTGTTTACGCAATTCAACAAGGAGTGTTGAAGTATTGCAGTGCAGCAAACGTTCATGCCAATGTCTGACGATAAGTGTCCAAAGGGCACAATGATGTTCCAGCAAAATGGGATCTACATAATCTAATTCCACGGGGGCATTACTGAGACGGGAACTAGCTTTGAGAAGACCTTGGTTATCCAGGTAAGGTTTACGTTGGCCGATGAAAGCTCGTTCGTCCGAATTGAGACGAACGTCTCCACCTTGCACCTGCTTCAGAATGTTAGGATAACTTTCGGCCTGGGAACATTTCAACATGACTGTTAAGGGTGGAAGGTTGAATTTATTGGTTAGATTAGGGTAACGTTGTGACAAGGGTTGCATCCATTGGGGAATCAAACGAAGGCAGTGTAGCACTTGATCGCGTCGTCAAGGGAGCTGTAATGATCAAACAGTCGTACTCCGGGGGGATCGAGCCGAATAGGGCATGCACATATCTCCGGGTTAATAGAGAACCTGCTTTGATCGGGGTACTCTGAAGGGTTACTGAGCCAAGGAGGGCCTTGTAGCCAAAATTTATTCTTAAGAATATGCCTGACAGCAACACCACGCGATGCCAGGTCCGCAGGATTGCTATTAGTGGGGACATGCTTCAGGTTAAGATTACAAGTTAATTTAATGTTGATTATCTCCTCCACACGGTTAAGGACGTAAGGGGAGTTACTTTTAGAATTATGGACCCACTGGAGGGCAGTTGAAGCGTCGGACCAAACAGTGACCGAAGCGTATATGCCAGGGCGCAGTTCTGACAAGTGTTTGGCTAAACGACAGCCCAATAAGAGCACAGTTAACTCAAGTTTGGGAATGGTTAAACTTTCATCCATTTCCAATATGCATTTAGGGGTGACTTGGGCTTTAGCCGTAAGGAGGCGAGAATTACCTTCCTGGGTGACTATATAAGCAGCTACTCCGAAAGCGAGCTTGGAAGCATCGGCAAAAATGTGCAATGCTGGTTGACTGCCATCATGCGCATTACGAGGGATTTTAATTTGTTCAAGACCTTTGTACCTTTTGATGATATCACTCAGTTCTTGAACTTGCTCAGGGTTAATAGGGGTGTCCCAGCCCTTGTCAGTCATCCACAGTTTTTGAATGAAGAGTTTGCCTATAATTGTAACAGGAGAAATAAGACCAATAGGGTCATAAATGGAAGAGAACAAGGACACGACCTTTCTTTTAGTGTTGATGTGGGAATGATGTATCTCTAATTCAGGGGGTAATTTAACATTCAAGGTATCATTAACAGTATGCCATTCAAGACCGAGGTAATCATGAATGCCTCTTTCTGTGAAATTGCCATTAAGAGGGGCATTAGTCGTCCATTTGGCTAACGGCATGTTAACCTTTAACATAACTACCTAAGTGAGGGGCCTCTCACTCAGAATGTCTTTGGGGTCGACATAACAGCGTTGAAAGTTATCAATATAGAAACTGGTTTTGAGTGTCGACGCCAATCTACTGGACTGACTGTCCAAATGATGTTGGATAGTTTGGATAAGCAAGTAGGGGCTCGAGGTGGCGCCAAACAGAACGACTTTAAATTGATATGGGACGATCCTTGTCATTTCTGGATCTTCAAAGAAAAGAAAGCGACAGAAGTCTCTCTGTTCTGGGACAATCTCTATGCGAAGGAATGCCTTGGAAATATCTGCAGTTAAACCAAAGGGCCTCTCGCGGAACATTAAAATCATCGATTGAATCTTCGATGCAAGATTGGGTCCTGTGTACAGAGAATTGTTCAGAGAAAGTGAATTTGGGTTCGACCTGGATGAAGCGTTGAAGACAATACGTATAGGGGTGGTGGCTGAATTCTTAACTACGGGATGATGCGGTAAATAATGTACTTTTCCATCAACAGGGGTGCCTAAGGAGACAGACTCAATAAAAGTTTCTTCAAGATACTCATCCAGAATCTTACGGTAATCAGTAAACAATTGGGGGTTCTTTGATTTTTTGACTGACATGAGTTGGGAAAAGGCTCTAGCATAATTTGAAGCGGGATGCTTATCACTCTTGAAAGGTAGCTGAACAACATACTTTCTGGTTTTATATTGAGTAGTTCTCTGGAGGAGATAAACTGCTTTCTCTTCAAGATGGCTGAAGGGTTCTTTAGTGATACCAGTGGTGTCAAGTTTCCAAAGGTTTTCAAGAGGCGGGTTTATAGTCATAGGCGAGGCAACATCAATTCGGTTAATGGTAATTGTGACTGCGCTGACATCTCTTGGGTCCACGTCAGGACATGACCAATCAGGCAACTCTCCCCATACCACGTAACCGGCAGGAGTGCTAAACAGGTTTACACCTTGGATATTATGGGTACGCTTGAGGAGCCTGGGAAGATAATCGGCACCGAGAATGATCTCAATACCGGCAGCTTTATCATCGGGACGTTGATCCGCGAGACGAATTCCATTAGCTTCTAGCGTACGGACAGTACGGGTGTAACCTGGCGTATTGATGCCTTTACCTACATTGGCACTAACAATGGCCACAATTTTATGTCTCCGTCTGCCGATTTTCATATTAAATTGTACTAGATCAGAACTCTTAGGGGGTTCGGTACAATTAAATGAGTCAAGCTGGAACACCATCTGTCCAACAGGTTTAAGATTTAATGATTTAACAATATTTGGGTGCACAAAAGTACGTTGTGCACCACAATCTAGAAAAACTCTTGTGGTGTGTTTAAATTTACCGGAGACTAATTCGGCAGTGAAAGTCGGTAATGCAACTGGGGTGAGGTCATTAGGCTCAACACTCGCGGTGTTGTTGCCGATACAAGCAATGGGATTGAGATTTACCGCTGGGGTATTGATACTGGGAGGGATAAGGGGTTGCATGTCAGGGGGGTTATTAATGAGAGGTCTAATGTGTTGCATGTTAGGGGGGTTATTAATAGGAGGTCTAATGGGTTGCATGTTAGGGGGGTTATTAATGGGAGGTCTAAGCGGTTGGGAGTTAGGGGTGTTGTTAGCAAACCCACTAATGGGTTGGATGAAGTGGTTGGATACTGCAAGGAAAGGGCATACAGGCAATTTATGAGCCTGCTGACAGTTCAGGCAAGCAATAGTTGCATTGCAATTACTGGCAAAGTGTTGAGTGGAAAAACATTTTGTGCAACGATTCATTTCTCGCAACCTTGATATCCTACTTCTTGAATCGGGGAAATGGGGACATTTGGATTGCACGTGGTCACTATTGCCACAAAAAATACATTTACCTCTAGCAGTCCCGTTACTGGGGCCAGCGATAGGCCATCCATTTGATCGACTAGGAGTCGTTTGTAGATCCATGGACCGGACAGGACCGTTATTAACTTTAAGTTTAGGTATATGATTGTTCACGTTGGAGGAAGGAGGTCTAGGCTGGTTAAGAGATTTACCGTAAGAGCGTGAGTTTCCGTAACGGTTGGCTCGCGGGGGTTTATCATGGGTATTAGGTTTGGGGCCGTCGTCAGGGCTGGTCATGAGCTTTATCATTTCCTTCGTGCGAGTATGAGCATAGAGGGCACTTTTCATTTCGGCCAAGGTTACTTCCTCGCAATTGTAATATCGGTAAACTATACCTAGGTGGAAGGGTCTGAGTTTACTAGTGAAAACATGCTCTAACATTACCTCTGGTAAAGACAACCCAGTTAGTTGTACATATTCAGTTTCCGTGTTGTCCCATTCCATGAGGAAACGACGGGGATCAGTGCTATCATCATTAGGGGAGGATGCTTTATAAAATTTACTTATCAAGAGGTGTTTAGTCAGAACGGGGGACTCATACTCTCGCTTAAGACTTTCTATCGATCTTTCATACAGACCCTCTGTCCACACTTGGTTACCGAGAAGTTTACGCGCCGGCCCCTCAAGGGTACGCAACCAAATCTTGTATTTTTCTGTGGGAGAGTACTTGGAGTTTTCATGTACCGTCTGGCGAAACAAACTCCACCAGCCGGCCCAACAATCTCCACGACCATCGAAGGGAGTGGGATCTGGATCTGCAGCGACTGAGACGCATATAAACTGAGGGTTAGTGTTAGGTGCTTGAGGAGGATTTGAAGGGTTGATTTTTCCCTGTGTTACAAGTTGAAGGTGCATCGTTTCTGCGTCAGTTAACAAACTGACAAGATCGGTATAACTAGACAGGACAGTGGGGTTGTTCCAATGAGGTTTCCACAAAGTTTTAAAGACCCTAAGTTCCGCAAGAACTCTACTTACTTAGTTTTTACAGTGCTCTAAACCCTCAGGGGTTGCACAGGCAAAATCTATTGAGGAAACAGCTTTCAGGGTTATGTTTGCCTCTTCGTAAATGAATCTGAACTCCTTCGTTTATTCCTCAAGACGAGCATTAAGGTCTAAAGTATCCGGCATCTCCACAGCCTGCTGTGGGAGTTTAATGTGACTGTCTTTGGCCGTCATCTTAGGAAGACCACGTGTACGATGGTACAGAAGGTCCAAAAGAAAAACAAATTATGCAGACAAACAAAGTCAAACTTGAATAACACACGGCACAGAGAATGTTACAGACAAACGGTCACCGAGAAGGGTACAAAGGACAAGGATAAAAGTAGCCTACCTATAACGGGGAACCGTAAACCAAAGTGTGAAAAAAAAATTAATGATTAAGGGGGAAAAATAAACAGATCAAAATAGCAGCTCCAAAGCTCACAGCACATGAAAAATGTGCAACATATACCGATGATCCGAACAAATAAAATAAAACCTGAGTTCTCCTTCAGGATAGAACTTTCTGGCTAAAACGCTTGGTTACACAGGTGCCTTTATTCGTCAAAGGTTACCATAAATTACGTCCTAAAACACTGTACATCTCGTTACCTATCAAAGTCTGGGCTTAATCATTCTACAAATTGGCTAGTGTGTGAGGTTTTGAGGTACGACTTAAGCGGTTGATGTTTATATAACGAAAACGCTACAAATGAATTTATAATGTTTAAAATTTCATTATTCCACAAATCAATGGTGTCAGATCCGGTTCGAAGGACCAGTGTTATTTATTTAAGTGTGGGAAATAATTCCGGGAAAGGCCTCCCCGTTTCTGATTTCCGGACCCGAGCCTGAAGGATAGAGCGCCAACACTCTCACACTTGACAAACTAGAGAACCGCAATGAAGACGGTTTGCTCCCCCTAACTCTTTGTGAAACTGTCGTTAACGTAACTGATTCAGTCCAACCACACTTGATTGGGATTTACTATTCTGCGCCCTGGAGTAGCGTCTGAACATCAAGGTGATAACGGTGCCAACAGTCCCGGTATAGAATAATCTTTGGACTTAAACGTGTATAGGGAAAGCAAACCGTCTTCGTTGCGGTTCTCTAGTTTGTCAAGTGTGAGAGTGTTGGCGCTCTATCCTTCAGGCTCAGGTCCAGAAATCAGAAACGGGGAGGCCTTTCCCAGAATTATTTCCCACACCCAAGAAAAAGTCTGAACGTATGATAAAACGCCTAGGTTAGGTTACCTAGGCGAGTTGAGATCTCGGTTACCTAAATCACCGAAACTCTAACTATACGATCGACATGGAAAAGGAAAATTATGCACATTATCAATATCTTTACAAGTATAATTGCCTAAAAAGCTAAATAATTAGAATAATTAATTAATGCTATTTAAAACTGGAAAGTCGTTCTGCTAACTAAATAACACATGCCTAACAAACAACGGCACCCATGGCGCCTCCAGTAACAGGCCTAGCTCTTAGGCACAATAAATTACTCTAATTTCATTGTGAAACAGGAGCTAAAATATACTCATTGTAAAGACCCGATACTCAACTTTCCAGAGGTGGAAGAAGATGGAGAAGGCATAATCATAATCCTTGCAAGACGATCGAAAAGTTAGATCAACAGGGAATACCACCAAGCGAAATCGCTACAAAATAAGGAATGTCCGCCATCGTGGAGATGGCGCTGTTGTCATACTCAATATTAGTACGAGAACAGGGGTAACCTTGATACGGCTCCCCTTCTATTCTGCCACACCTTCTCGAAGCGTAAACGCTATTAGGGGTGCAGATTTCTATGTGGAGTGTCAAGAATACGTCCTCTGATATTATGCGATATCCTTGAGAGAAAATCTAAGGATATTCGCGCCAGGTGTTAGAATTCTGGATACCTAAAAGTAAAATTCTCTGGGAATATCACTATAGTACATACAGTATATCCCTTAAGAAGCTACTTTAGGGAACTTCCATCAGGACGACATGGCTTGAGCCCAAAAATAGATTTTTCGCTTCGCTCAAAATCCATTTTGTAACATCAGTGATGATAAAATTTCAAGCGAAAGGCCTTTGTAATAAGCAGAGTTTCGTCTGTTTTGTCCCGTCACTCTTTATACGTGTGCCTTTGGCTGCTGTAAGGCTTGTTGAAGAGTCAATTGGTTGACTCTTTTCGGCTTTTGTAGGCGGCAATATGGAGTGGGTGGCCCCCGTGTCTACCAGGAATCTTTTGTTTGATAGGCCGTCTTTGATGTAGAAGGCCGTGTGCATGGGGGCGAAGGTTGCGGCCACTTTGCGTGGTCGCCTGGGCTGTATTTTTGAAAATGAGCAGGGCAGCACGCAACGTCTTGCATCTTTACCAAATCTTTAATGGTAGAAACACCATGTTAGTTTGTGGTTGCGGTAGTTTGGCCTTGTGATGGCGGCACAGGTTTGGTCTGAGGTGGAATCTTTCGCTGATACTTCGCTGATAGTGTTGGTTGCGGTGAGCTTCGAAGTTCTAGCCGCGTCGAAGAGATGCTGCGCTCTCCTGATGAGGTCGTCTGTTTCCAGTGGTTGGGTTGCGGGAGTTGGATCCTGACTTCTGGTGGAAGGTGACGTAGGAAGATTTCTCTGTCTAGGTCAATCTTCCTTCTGTTTCCGTTTGCGTCTTGGCCGGGGAGGAAAACTAAATTCTGCAATTCTTCCCGTGCTTTTGTCTGAGATTGGTCTCCGAGGGGTTGCTGCATTAGGTCTAAAATTCTGTGGGCACATTCTGTGTATGATGGACGACCTGCCCGGGACTTGATCCATTGTGCCAACCTGTCAAAAATGTCTTCTGGTAGACAGTATGAGGTTGACAAGGTCGGTCTCCCGGGTGATTCACGTGATGCGAAATTGAACGTCTGCACGGGTCAGACATGCCGAGACGTTTTTGTGTGAGAACCGCGGGAGCTTGATGTTCGCCAGGTTGGCATGTTGTTCAGTGGGCAAGGTCGTGGGTTGGTTGGATGTGGTGGTCTTGTCGGCCGCGAAACCAGTAAACTTGTTGTTAGGCATCGGAAATTTTTTTCGCCAAAACGCTCGTGAGAGCGCCGTATTTATTCCATTAATGGCGGTCTCATTGTACCTCATGATCCAAAACACTCAAGCGAGAGTCGTTTTAAGTCCGCTAATGGAAAGGAGTGTCCAAGGGCATTTCTGCTCAGGGGTCACCAGTTGTGATGGTACAGAGAGACAGTTTCCGACACTGATGATTTAATGACAAGAGAGCCGGACTACATCGAAACGTGCGAATGTACAAGTAGCACAGAAAATGCCTGAGGCGGATTAGCCAGGCTTAGGTTTAAATTTGTGTTTCTTTTGGTACAAAAATCATTGAATAATAATCTTAATATAAAATGTACATATTTGATTATCATATCAGAAGAAAGGGCGGAGGATTCCGAGTTTACTGATACAGAACAAAATATCTCGAATTTAAATACAAATACGTGAAATACATACAAAGGGTTTATAGGCGTAGAAACACACTTGTCGGAAGGTGTACGTACAATATACTCATCATCCATTTTTGATGCCTACTACAACAGTAGGAAGAAAACATCACTGTCTGGGCTCTTGACTCTAACTGTGCAGTAACCACACCTCTTGCCATACATACAGTATAGGATGATCATGAAAAGTTAAGGAGATGCTTTCAATATGCTGCGTTCATAATTCTCTGATTGTTTCATGTCTACTAAATTCAACATGGAGTTGATAAATTGAGACCTTGTGTGTGCTGTTCTGACCCATTTCTGATATACTTCTTGGTTTGTTAGTATGCCTTTGATTCCACTACCACTGCATCCACGAGACTTAGCATGTCACATGAAAGTTTCCTCCATGGTTTTGTTCACATCTGAGCAGTTTCCAGGAATGAAAGAAAGTGCAACATTTATTGCAGCTTATTTCAGCGAAACTGTTGCTCCTGGATGACTATTATGTGTTGCAAAGAAGCATTGAGAAGCTAAAGTATCTTGCATAGTTTTGTCCACAAAAAAACTGTAGAAAAGGGTGTAATGGCATGTACGCAGTATGCATATAAAGTGAAGTTGTTGTGTTTGACAACACGGATCAAAACCAAAAGTACTCAAACATATCCATGCAAGACAGCCACAGCTGAGCAGTCTTTTCAAGGATCCTTTTCTGCATTCTTCATGGTAAGCCAGGAATCTGTCTAGGTATTGTCGCACTGCCTCATTGTTTATGGCTGATTCAATGGCATTGGGAGAACATTTCGTTACAGCATTAATTTTGACCCTCTTGGTACTGCTTCATGAGAAGTTGTTCTAATGTGCCTGTTACAATTTTGTGACAGTGAGGTGCTTGTCATAATAACATATTGCAGTGAACCTGATCTAATTAGTCCAATTTCAAGTAGGATTTCTGAGAAACCACTTCCATCCATCTTCTTACCCAGCATCCTCATGAATGCCCATTAAAGATGAAATGTTGCTATGGGTATGTTATAGTTTTGGTACAATCAGGGTTATTCCATGCAATAGGATATGTCTTCATACACACTCCCATGTCGAATGAGGCAATTGGGAATCTTTGCTGCATTTTCAGCATATCTTAGGCATTCCTGTCAGTTCTGTATTCTGTGATAGGAATTGCAATGACTGAGTTTTAATCAGTGAATGTCCTCACCACCTGGATATGTCACACGAGTGATAGTATTGGGTTTTGGCATACTGTCATGTAACAGTCTAGCAATTGTGCATGATTGAGACAAAGAGAATGTTTTTTTGGTTCTTTCTATTGATGGCATTTCAATATGGAGACTAGCATGAGACTATGAAGGTCCTGCAATGTCTTGCAGCATTATCCCACGTGCTGCGCGAACAGAATTCTTTACAGTAATGGAATTCCGAAGCTGATCAAAATAGCAAACTCTGAATGAAACACAGATTAGGATTCTGGAGCTCTCTGACAATTTGAGTCAATAGAAGTACTGATGTCTCTGTAATTGTTAAAGAGTTATTGGGTCTTTGACTGGCCAGACAGTACTACATTGGACCCTTCTCTATGGTTATGGCTCATTTTCCTTTTGCCTACACATACACCGAATAGTCTGGCCTATTCTTTACATATTCTCCTCTGTCATACACCTGACACCACTGAGATTACCAAGCAATTCTTCCTCTCTCAAGGGGTTAACTACAGTACTGCTATTTAAATGTTCAGTGGCTACTTTCCTCTTGGTAGAAGAGACTTTAGCTATGGTAAGCAGTTCTTCTAGGAGGGCACTCCAAAATCAAACCATTGTTCTCTTGTCTTGGATAGTGCCATAGCCTCTGTACCCTGGTCTTTCACTGTCTTTGGGTAGAGTTCTCTTGCTTGAGGGCACACTATTCTATCTTATTTCCCTTCCTCTTGTTTTTATAGTTTATATAAGAAAGATTTATTCCAGTGTTGTTACACTTCTTGAAAGATTTTATTCTAATTGTTAATTTCTTCTTTTTAGTTTCCTTATTTCCATTCCTCTCTGGGCTATTTTCCCTCTTGGATTCCTCGAGCTTATAGAATCCTCCTTTTCCAACTATTATTATTATTATTAATATTATTATTATTATTATTATTATTATTATTATTATTATTATTATTATTATTATTATTACTCTCTATTGAATGGATTAAATATTGTTCTGGTTTATCATTTCGAATTGACTAAACTGGAATATTAAAGTATTTACCAAAAATAGAGAAAGAATAATTTTATTATTATTATTATTATTATTATTATTATTATTATTATTATCATCATCATCATCATTATTATTAGTCAAGCTACAGCCCTAGTTGGAAAATCAAGATACTTTAAGCCCAAGGGCTCAAACAGGGAAAACTAGCCCAGTGAGGAAAGGAATTGAAAAAATTAGAAATTTAGTAATGAACAATTGAAACAGCATACTTTAGGAATATTAACAACATTAAAATGGATACATTATGCGCTTGTTTCCATGGACAAAAATAACTGATCGAGAAGAGAGCAAATGATTACATAAAGGCTAACAAACTGAAGGACATAAAGTGATGTATACATGTCTTTTTGAAGAAAATTTATACTATTTGAAGAAACAATTCTGAGTAAATTTAAAAGTATCTATAACATTATGTTTGATCCTGTGGGATCAAACCCTCACTAATGATAGACCAGGATTACTCCTCCAAAGTTCTCTACTATCTCCTCCCACCGCAACCACTCCAGGATTAGTACCCTCAATAATCTTAGGACTTTACAGTAGGAGACTACATAGTTTGGAAAAAAGAGAGAAAGAGCTATCTTCTATAATATAACAAATATAAAGCAAAAATTGTTTTAATACACTATTAAGTCAAAAGATTGTGAAATACAATCAGTTTATCATTTTAATACAAAAGTGTTCCGATCAAGGGACGAAGTATGGAATACTGTACGTGTCAAAATAGGTGAGTCAACCCAGTCGCCATGCTAGTCAGTGCCCACACACACAATCGCGGCGGGACTAGTCTGTCGGGTCAAACATGCTGATAGGATGAGAGGACAGGCTGGTCGTGCCGTGTTTGTCCTGTTTAACCCCCTTATAGGTCATCTATAAGTATTAAATGAAAAAATAAAATCTGGAACATGCCGTTTTGTGTGATCTTACATCGGTATCAATGATGAACCAGTACAGTGAAAAATAAAAAATAAATTTAATTCTATTTATGTAATAATTCAATACATATACATACATTCATTATGAAAATATTAGTGGTACTCTATGCATAGCATAAAAAGAAAATATTATAATTAACCCTCAAGTATGAGGGAAAATATATACCACGTCTAACAACTTTGTTCGATTCACTCAAAGGCGTACAATACACGTTTTGGCATATGACTATCCCAACTGAAGAGCTGTTGGCCTCCTTAAGTTGCAAAGTCAAACAATTATTTCATTAGTGGCTGTTCACAATACAATGGGCTTAATACTAATTATATAACCATTAAAGAAAAGAGCAAGATGATAAACATTGTGCGTGCTGTAAGCCTTCCTCGGACATCGGTGTCCACCATTATTCACAGCAAAGACAGCATTGTCCAATACATAACTGAAAAGGCTTCATCATCGTAAACTTCAACAATCAATATGAAGAGGCATAATCTACGATGGAATGGAACGCTTATTTTCCCTTTGGATAGAACGACTGATGCATGATCAAATTCCTACAAGCCAAATGCTTATTCAAGAGAAGGCGAAGTCTTTGTTTGAGGACTTGTGCATAAAGCATCCGAGTGAAAAGAACACTCAATTTGTTGTAAGTCACGGATGGTTTAAGCAGCTCAAGAAGCACTTTAATTTACACAAAACTGTACTAAAATCGATGGAGAAGCTACCGCCAGAGATATTGTTGCTGCCGAGGAATTGCTTGAAACTTTAAAAAAGATCAGCAGTGAACATCTTCCCCTACAACTCATGTTCAATGTTGACGAGACAGGATTATTCTAGAAGATAATTTCAGATTGTTCATTTATTTCTAAGAAAGAGAAAACTATGGTAGGGTAAAGGAGTATTACAGGGTCAAAAAACTCTCTTTCAATGTTATGTCGTTCTTATCCAATGCTCCCGGATATCCAGCACATCTGAACGACAAGGACCCGAATGTTAAAGCTGTTTTCTTGCCGCCCAACACCACCTCTCTTATATAACACAAGGACCAGCGAGTTTTGAGAGGCATACATTGTTAAACGTTTAAACATAAACACTTCCTAGGCCAAAGTGACTCAATCCGCAAAAGAACTGTGACCTCAATTCTTGCATGATTCTAAATATTTTGAGAGTGCCAGTCAAGAATATCTTGAGGATATTGGTAGTGCTGATTAATGAACTTGAAATGAAGTAGGGAGGGTCACAAGCAACCACTGACGAACAAAGAATTGTTGGAGTACGAGAAGCAACAGAAAATTGAAAACAGTTTTTCCAAACCCAGAATCAAGGAATTTCAAGCTTAAAGAAATGCAGTGGGGTTTTTACCATTTTTCCAATTTTTTGCCAATCTTTGAGTCTCTGGATCCTTTAGCAGAATGATTTGCCAAAATTACGAATGGTGTTGAAGAATTAGTAATGCCTCATTGGATAATTTTCAAAGACAAAAGAAGGAACATCATTCAGCAAACTTTGGATCAGTTCCTAGTTAGAGTTGAGAAAAGAAAGGCTATCGAGTCATCACCTGATCTGGATACCGAAGAACCGGTACAAAAAAAAAAAAAAAAAAAAAAAAGCCTAAGTAACAACATTTACAATTTCATCTTCGACATCAACCATGTCATCCTCCTTTTCCAACAATTAATTCCTCACTTCCAACTCCACCTTCTTCTGTGTCCAGTAAGTAGGAGAGATACCAATTTCCAGGTAAAGTGACAATTATAAGTGTTTTGATATAGTAAATGTTAGAATGTACTGTATTGTGCTATAACATTGTTTACTGTATAATTAATTTTTTGTTGATTGATAGCAGGTTGCATATGTCTTTTTATGTTTATACGTGTATTGAACGCAAATAAGATCCTTTATAGGGATAAAATCCAACCTAGACCAAAAATCCCCTTACATTGGCTCTCTTGGAACCAATTAATGACGTTGGGCAAGGTATTATTGCATGTGTTAGGCTATAAAAACCTGACCAATTTTAAATAGGCAACAAAATATACTTTTAACAGCCTATCATGTAAATTACTAACCATGACTCATTATGAGCAATATAAGATTTGGGGCATAGGACCTGGCACTGGGACTAGTGAAATTAGATTGTCAAAATACTCTTTGAACAAAATGCCACCAATTTAATTACAAAATACCATTGAAAATTCAATAAAATGTAAAATCCATGATGCATACCTGTTAAGTTACTTCTATTTAAAAATACACAATGATATGAAACATCTGAATGGAATTCACCATGGTAACTACAGTAGATAAACTGTAGATCTAAGGTAGATTGATGCAACTTTAACTATTTCTCAAAATAATTTGTAATTACCTTAATAAATTATATATGTATCTAAACAAAACAAAATTAAGATCAAGACTATAAATCACCTTCTAAAAAGTCTGTAAAAGAAAATTTAAGGTAAATTCCTCTTTAATTCTCCTGTATTCAAAGATTTTCTTTTGTGTACACTCACTACAGTAATGTCAAAGAAAATGCACTACTCATGAACAAGGTTAGACCATTGATTGTTGTGTAATGTTTTAAAAGGGAAATTTTCTCCGCACTAAACGGAAAATGAACGGAACTTTTTTTTAATTGAAACAAAATCTAGTTAATTTGTCCATGAAAGCACAGAAACTGAGAAAATAAGTTATCCCAGTAAACATTTACAATTTAGAACAAAAATAAGTAAAAATATACCTCAATTAGTTAATTGAATAGTTAATCTAAATAGGGTTCTGTATACTTTAACCCTAAGTAAGGAACTCGTTTGGAAGACTTTAATTTAACGCATCTGGTGGCAGAAACATATACACAAAAGGTAAAATTTCATTAGAGCCAGACTCACCACCAATCAAAACATGAACCTTTTAGGATTCTGATGTCATATACAAAATAATCTTTACTGAATATTCCCACCATAATAAAAGTTTAAAAATGGTTGGACAAGATCACCTACTACCTCTGCCATTAGCCAAGATAATGCAAGAAGAAAATAGAACAGCTATGCAAAACTTAAGTAAGCATAGTGTTCCCAATCTTCTCCAGATTACTTTGAACTAAATGCATACAAAGCAAAAATATAAAGGTGTTACTAAACTTTTAAGTTACTTTACATTTTAATTACTAATCAAAGCAGTCAACTAATAACTGACGTAATTTCAAAGAAGAGAATGTGAGTGAGCAACATTCCTCCATACACATAAACATAATGCTGCAGCCACCAGCTGGTACACGTTTACATTACACAAAGCCAGTAAATAAGAATGTCTTATTTAGACACCACCGACAAGAAACTGAAAAGCCGGAGGTTATGATTTGTCACTAACTAGTTAGTTGCCATCAGAGAGGGTGGTATTTTAGAGGGAGAACAGGAGATTTTTATTTGGGGGGAGACGTTAACAGAGCTTCAAGTAAAAGCAATATGAACATCAGAGGAATTTCATAAAAATAAAGATGAATACCTCATTTGATATCGATATTTTTTTTAGTTTATAAGTTTTAAATTTACTCATTCAAAAACTGTATACCTATTTCTCTTTCAAAAATTATTAGTTAAAATGATAAAACCTACCTTTAATTTGACCCACTTGGAGTAAGTTGATTTGTGACCCTTATACTTTAAACAGCCAAAAGGAAAATTAGAGAATATATATTTATTTTCATATTTATTTCTTTACGATACAAACTTGTTTGACATGCCTTTCATAAAAACGTATTCAACCATGATAAAAAGGGTAATAAAAATGATGGAAGTGTTTATTGGAAAGTTTGGTATATAGAGCCCAAAATATGTTGTACTATAGTACTATATTTAAATATATTATTGTATATAAAATATGAATGTAAATAGCTTAGTGGATAAAGTCTCTGACTCACAATTCATAAGTTGAATTTAGTTCGCAGATCAAAAAAGTTTTCACTAGTGTTCATAACTTCACTGTCCTTTCATTGCTTGGTTGGAGAGGGGGGTTTGTTCTTACCCTAGCCTCTGCCACTCATGTGGAACCTTTTAAAATATCTAAACCCTTAGTAGGAACATCAAATTTATTTGCAACATATTTACATACAAATATACACAATTATCTACTAGATGCTTTGATCTTAGCAAACAGATCCTAATTAGTCAACCTGAAAATAACAATGCAAAAAAAAAAAAAAAAAAAAAAAATATTCTGGATTGTCGAATTACTGTAAGCTATCAATTATGCTACTACACATTCAATTGCTTTACATAAAATAGTACAGTGCATACATTTCCTGAGAATTTTGGAGGATTCTGACATAATTTTGTTTGTTTGAAATTACAGTAAGTTACACTTAGATTTAAGATCTACAGATTTGTAATTTACAAGATATACCATTACATACTCATAATGCAGTTTGCCCTCAACTTAAGCAGGATTCAAAGGTATGGATTTTAAAACACACATAGACAGTATTTGGAAAACAATTAACAAAATTAAAAAACACAGAAATACTATACATTGAGAATAAGCCAGAATTTATGGAAATTAAGTGATTTGTTGGCATACATTATGGGTTGATGCTGCCTCCTGTGTGACCATGCAACTCAGAAATGTCAGTTATTCTTCAACACTCATCTGAGTTGTGATCATAACACTGCTTGTGTGTGCACTTTTTTTTTTTTTGTCAAACAATTTCTTCTGAAAGGTAATTAGGAGATAAAAATAAGTACTCCAAAGGTTGGGAAAATTGGGTAAAGGGCCAACTTTTGAAGAAAACATAAATATTTCAAGACCTTTTGATAAGTGGCAGGACCTCAACTAAAGATTTAAGGACAAGAATGTAAAAATTATACTTTTGCTGCTTACTCCTTTGCTCTTTCTTCTCTGGCTTGACTTAATTAAGAAAAAAAAAACTTGTTACTGTACAGATATGAATAACCAAGATGTCAATCTGGGTGCTGACTACCAAAATAAGCAAGTTTGCTGAGCCTAAAATTTAGTTTGAGTACTGATATTAATAGTGAAATAAAACAAAATAAATAAAGGTGAATGCTCAGTAAAGTAACTGATGCTCAATTTATATTTAAATATAATAATGTACTATATGTATATATACATATATATAGGGGTGTATATACAAACACACACATACACACACACACTTATATATATGTATATATATATATATATATATATATATATATATATATATATATATATATATATGTGTGTGTGTGTGTGTGGGTGTGTGAGTGTGTGTACTGTATGCTAATGGATATCTATATAATCAATAATTACATTGGAATAATATGCAAAACAAATAATAGTGAATGCTCCGTAAAATAACTGATGCACTATATATATATATATATATATATATATATATATATATAGTGTACATACATATATATATATATATATATATATATATATATATATACATACATATATATATATATATATATATATATACATACATATATATATATATATATATATATATATATATATTATATATAAATAAATAGAATACATATATATATACACTATATATATGCAATATATATATATATATATATATGTATATATATATATATATATATATATATATATATATATATATATATATACATAGTTATATAAATGAGAGAGTGTACTAAGGGATATCAATATCAATAATTACATTAGAAGAATATACATTTGTACTAATAAAGATCCTTGTTATAAATCGGTTACTTAAAAGCTATGGCACCTAGTCAAGTTTGATAATAAGATTAAAGATACTTTTCTTTACCTTCCTCTTTTTTTTCCAATTCTTTTCTACATAAAAGAATTCATCAGGCAAATATGCATATCCACCTCATTTTACAGCAAATTCTACAACTTAATTCTACAGGAATGCTTTTTATACTAGAAATAGGCTAACATTCCATCTGGAAGTAGTGTAACAGACAGCTTCTGTTAATTTTCCTCTTAAACTTTATTTGCTTTTTTTTTTTTTTGCCCAAATTGTTTCAAAATTAATTTCGATGCTTTTAGTGATACTTTTGCAAGATACCAATTACTCATTTGCAACAAAAGTACACAAATAAAATCTATTATTAAATGCTGTAAAGATGAATAACAAAAAATAAATAATTTACACACTCTAAAGATATCCTCCTTCAAACACAGCATTTAATAACTTTATTGTTGCTTTGATGGAAAAAAAAATAAGGCAAATAATTACTTTTACACAAGAAAATTAACTTTCAACAACAGAGAATATAAGTCTAGGTGGTAACTTAAGGGTTAAAACTCTAACAAAAGTATGAACCTTTTAGAACCAAATTCCAGACTGAACACCAAAATTATTTTAAGAAGGAAAACATCCCTTTATGAAAAGAAATACAAAAAATTTACAATCAAGATATCATCCACATAAAATTATTCCTTTTTAACATTAGGGTAATGCATTAAATGATATAACAAACTCAGAATGCAACGGTAGTATGATTTTCTTTTTTTTTTTAATCAAGAAATTGTTTAATTCATAAAAATAAAACTTACGGGTAAAAAATTATAACAGTATGCAGTAGTTAAACGAGTAAATGGACCATAAAATGCTCCCAAATTAGGAAAGAGGAATGAAAATATTTGAGATATGCAAGAGCTGAATATGTATCTCAAATTTAAAATTAATTCAAAGGAGAAATGTTCAATTTAAATTATTTATATTATAATAAGTCAGTTCGTAGTTTTACTGTAGAACTGACATTGTAAAGAATGAAAATATAATACATAAGTTAACATTAATTTTTCAACTAACGCCTTCCTTGAAAAATCAAGTCTATGCTACTGTATTTACTTTTGATTTAACTGTTTAACGTTTTTCAAACCCATGCCTTGTCAAGAACATATTTGATCCAAGTTTCCTATTTCATAATAAATGTGGATATACATATTTCAATATCGTTTGATAAGTATAAATAATTCAATTTGTGGTTTACAGGAAATATTTACCTAATGTTTATTTCGTAAATTGGATCCTTATTCCTCTTTGGCTGAAAGAAAGAAACCATTGTTAACCAGGACAGAAAGCCTTTGATAGTTCCAGTTAAAGTAGGAATAGATATAAAACTTCTCGTCAGAATACCGAAATGAATGTGAAATATACTAGGAAGTGTTTTTTTTCACAGTAATTTGTTACAATTTTCAGGCATCCAGCTGACTGATTTATAGCTTAGTGCCGTCCTCGGTTTAAATATCTCATGTTAGTACCATATATAAGCTTACTCTGTAAATGCAATTTAGTTGTATGAGAATCAATATTTGTATAATGCAAAAAAGACTTAAGGGGATAAGAAATTCAAGCTTAGAGATCACAGAGCACTTAAAATTTAATGTCTGTCTGGCAATCAGATCTTAAACACTTAAAATTTCTTTAACACTTGAATGTAAGTTTATTATTTAGCATAATTATGAGGCACTAATATCACAGGAGCCTAACCACTTAATTGCAGAGTTAGACTAGGTTCAAAATGATTCATTAGTTATTTGAATGCCCATATACTTAGGCCTGAAGAATTAATAAAATACTTAAGTAAATGTTCTTTCCATCAGCTATGATTACATTTAAGATTTATGTCCATTAAATCTAATTTTTTAGTACCGAGTATATTAAAAGGAAATAAACTCAGGTGAATCCAATTCTTGAATTGGAATATAGGTTTGCAGTAATTTGCATAGCTTCAATTCATGATGTTCTGTGTGAGGTCTTTCTTGGTAAGGTTCACCCAAGGTCATAAAAAAATTAACCAAATAGGTATCCAAGAACTTTTCTGTGATTTTTAAAAAGATTAACCAAATTGCTATCCAAGAACTTTTTTGTGGTTTTTAATTTGTCACTTGGTTTGTAGTTTTTAAACTCCTAAAGTGGATCAAACTTTTCAATTTTCAAAGTCATATAGTGTGCATGGTTGGGAACCTAAGAAGTGAATAGATTTATTGGGACTTACCAGAAACCTTAGATCTACTGTAATTGAATTTATTGAAACTGTATGATTTTGGTAGTGAATTGGATTATTAAATCTTTCTTGAATTAAAAAAATTAGACTAGAAACATTCAAACGAATTACAAGAACTCTGAAAATTTATCAGTAAGCCAGTAAAATGTATATGCCAAAACACAAAGTTATTAAGAACCTATAGCTGCCCAAACAGTTTACAGCTTCAGCCAGTATACCAGCTTTTGGAGACCTCAACCTCTGCCGACACAGCAATCCTCAAAAATTACATAAATCTAATCACCAGTTGTTAGTCCCCATGTGATCATCAAATTTAGTCATCAAAATTTACAGTAATAGTGCATAGGGTTCTAGTTTCTTGAGCCTAGAGCATTTAAAACAAGAATAACAATCAATCACAAGCATAGAAATGGATACAAAAGCATAATCTCATTTGAAGAGGTAATTAATGAAATAATCAAGTTATTATTCATACACACAATAACCCAATAGTGTATAAAATATTTAGCATTCAGTAAGACTTACATTTCATAAAGCCAATGTAAGGATCTGATCACAGCAGTAAAAACATAGCTTCATAACTCTACTTCATTAACAGAGCATATACAGATAGGTCTAACTATTTAGACTGACAGTTGTCTTTGACTAATTAATACTTTTTATCTATGTGAACTTATATAATTTCAAGTACCATATGATGCAGCATAGCTGTATAAGTAACTCAATATTCCCATCCAAAATTGTCCTGTTACATTTGCATCCTGATGAATTGGAAGCACTAGAGCAGGGGAAAATTTGTAAATACAATTCAAATACCCTTCTTTTTGTGCTTCTAGTTACAGTAATATATAATTTTACATCATAAGAATTAAATTAGTAATTCATGAGAATTTTTACTATAATAAAACATTCATTCATATTCAAGTCCCAACAAAATTATTAAAAACTGCACAAAAAACTACAGTAATTATAATAAAACATTAGAAATAAATATTTTCACAGAATACAATAAAGACTTTTCTATCTTTAACAAGCACTGCATAAAAACTGTACAGTATCTAACATACTTCCATACTAGGGAATTTTCAATAATGCAAGTATCACATTCAAATTGAATTTGAAAAAATATCACACAGTATTATATCGTGCCTTTGGAGTGGCCGTATATGTGGTCACAGCCGAGGGATATTGCCATCTCCTTACTGCCAAAGCTCGTGTCACTTCTAAATCCATGTTAGAATTGGATGAAAGCCAGTACATTTCAAAACTTAAATTAATTACCGGTTGGCCATATGTTGCGTCCTAATATGTATGCCTCCACTAGTGTGTGGTCTGACAACTTCACGGCCCTGCAACGGTGCTAAATAAAAAAAAGCACATCCCCATATGTTCTCAACGGGGTTGAAGATATAATTTGCATTAAGTTGGCCCACATGTTGCTTTTTAAACATGTTCTCACATCATGCAATCCAGCCGACCTTGTGTTATGAGGAGTCACCGCCAAACTCATTCTTGAATATGATATATGGCTTCATGGCCCTCCCTGGCTAGTTAATCCTTCAGTTCACTCAGACCAAAACAATTTTCCAACAGACTTCGAGATATGAGCCTGTTCCATCAGACTTTCGCCCCCAAAAACCCAAAGATTTGCACATTACACTTCTCTTATTGAAGCAGTTAGAAGTTAAGCAGTACTTCTGCGTCTAACTGGTATATGGACACGTAATCCCCTTACCGCTATAATCAGAATTTCAGAAGCTTGTAGTTACCCAAATATTCTTAGTAAATTGCCAGGCAAGCCCACTGCATTGAACTACCATATGTAGGCATTCATTGGTCAAAGAAATCTTTATATTGATACCAATGATATTCTGAGAGGACGTTAGCAATTTCAACAATGCCCCTGAGGAGTCTGATTACGCTAACCCCATTTTGCTAGAGCACCACTGCGCTCCCTTGGAAGCTTACTGCTGAACATTGGCACAACTTATTACTGCACTGTAACACCACACATCTTGATCATTTATATAGGAAATTTTGGGTCTCACTAATGCATCAACAAATAAAAAAAAAGATTCTCAACCAGTGCGTTCACTGTAAAAGCGTGCAGGACCACCTTCATCCCATGGGCCCTCTAGAGCTCCAATTCATTTTGATAGCCTCAATGCTGAGGTTTCCTTCCGTGTAAACGGGTTGGATTACACAGAGAGGTTTTAGAGTGTACCACTCTCATGTAGATGCAGTCAATGTTTTGCTATTCACATGTGCTGCCATGCAAGCAGTAGCCTTAGAAATTACAAGCGTACGTCTTTACGGTTACTGAATTTGTGCAGGCAATACTTAGATTCATAAAACCGGATAAATACATGGTTTGTTACTTGTGCTTAAATTCTACTACTAAATTACAATTATTTTCAAATACTAAATTAAGTCGAGCTGAAAAGGCTAATAGCCTAAGACAATTAAGTAAATGAAATGCTTTTATAACTATACCTGTGGTTGATGTTCTGGCTGTGGCCCCATCTACTGTATTGGGATGACTAGGTATCACAGAGGAGGAAGGGGAAATGGAAGAGGGAAGGAGAGACACCGGTATATATACAGTATACCATATATGTACTGTATATCTATTCTGTTTTTCATTTAAAAGATGGGGACCTAGTAGCTTCAATGATGTCAGCTTAATGAATACAGAGTAAGTCACTGAAATAAAGTGGAAGGTGCCATGATAGAAAATGAATTAAAATAAATGTAAGATGGTGTAATTTTTCTCTCAAATTTGAAAACTGAAGAAGGGAGGCCTATTGTTAAACCTTTTTGAATTCATTGCCAGTCTTCCCTTTCACTCCTGAAATAACTGACACTTGTAAAGTCATGGTTCATATTTTATGTGAATACTACACTAGAAAATTATACTATTACAATGTCCATCATAAAAAATCTATTCAATTTCACTAATCTCCAGGTCATCCTCAGAATCCCATGATGCAATTGCACTTCTATTTTTGGATGGTCTAATTGTTGATCTGTGATCTTTATTGACTACTTCTGTAGAACCCCATAGACTTGTAGGAACTGTGTTTGAAGACTCACTAACACTACCCATTTGCTGCTGACTGCCAGTAGGGGTGCTTTGTAAACTACCTGGAGGCTCTAATAGTGTCCCTATATTCTGAGATGTATTTGGCATCCCACTCATAACATCTACAGCTCCCGCCATTTTATTTTTTTTTCGACCACTTAGTTGAAATTCAATAGTGCGAGAGAGTGTGCTCACTTTTTCACCCGTGGGTTTCTTTAATTTTATAGGTTTTGGCTCTGATAAATCCCAGTTATTTGTCACAGCACTTGGATAACTTACAAGATCTGCTGATGTTTGTAAACTATCAGTACGTCTTGGAGGTTCTGCTTTCTTTACATTTTCATATTCATTATCAGACCCAGAGTCCCATTCTGACGCTTCATCCTCATCATCCACTTGACCATAAGTTTTGTTTTCAAAGAAGTTACCTTGCTTTGATCGGATGCCTGAGCCCCCAGGTAGTGGATCATCACCAAACAAATTTCTAGAGACAGATTTAGATGTTACATTGTGAATTTCAATATGAGCACTACTACTGGAATCCTCTGACTCAGTATCTGATGAACTACTATCATCTTTGAAACTAGGCTTGGTTTGCACTTTAGAAATGGCACTACCTGGTCTGGAAATTACTTTGAGATCAGTAGATCCAGAATCTAAATGCAACATTTCTTTTACACCGGACTTCACTGACTCTCCTTTCTTTGATACAGATGTAGAGACTATCTTTGAACTTTCTTTCACCTTGGAACGAACATTATGTATAACTCTTGAGAGAACACCAGACTGTTTTCTCTTATTAATTTCAATATTCTCTTCAACCTTGTGCACTATTGATGGATTATCAACATTTTCTATTTTGTTATCTAATTTGGCCGTCACTTCATTCCCGAGCTTCTTTCGTAATTCACTAAAATTGTCATACTTCTCTTCATATTTTCGTCTGTCTTTCCTTAGCTGAGATAAGCAAGAAGTTAAAACGTCAGTTTTAATACCCTTGGTAGAAGAATTCACCCCTAATAGTGATAATTTTGAAGACAAGACTTCTGATGTAGCTTTTCTCATTTGAATCCATAACTGGGGGTTTTCCTTTAGTAATGTATCAAGTGTCAAAGAATCTGATGATTCTTCTTGATTCATAGAATCATCTTCTTCTGGTTCGGAAGAATTTTCTGATTCATGATCAGACTCAGACTTGTGCACATTGTCCTGAGTCTCATCTTCAACATCAGTACTAGTAATCTGTAAGTGTTGAATTTTCAAATCACTCTGATTCCATTGAGATGTATCAGTTTCACTCTCGGATTCACTATCGGATGGCAATGGTGGTGCTCTTCCATACATAGAATCAGACCCTGAACCACGTGAATAGGAAAATGTATGAACGCTATCTTCATACATGTCTGGGCTTTTAACAGGTGATTTTGTAGATCTGTCAGGTACAGGAGGCTTTTTGGCCAAAGTTACCTTACGTGAAGAAGGTTTTTGGTGCACACCCTTTTTAGAAGAGTCTTGAGAAACTCTTCCTGAGGGTTCTCGAGAAATTACTTCATCTAAAGACTCTTCTGCAATTCCTTTACTGGCCTTTTCTTGGTGTCTTGTGTTACGAGCATCATCATGATAAACTGGTTTTCCTGTATTTTCTAAACTTGAATTTGCAAAGGATTCATGACGGGCTATGTCTCTCATGATCTCTTGAAGTCTTATCTTCTCAGTCTCAAGTGCATCTTCATACTCCTTCCTTAGGTTTTCTTGGATCTGTGTTAATGAACGCTTGTGAATTTTCTTTTGCTGTTGAAGTTGTACTTTAAGATCACGAAGTTCATTAGAAATGCCATCTACAATATCTTCATTTCCTTTTTCCTCTCTACTTGTATTTTTGGTTTGGGCTTCAATTTGTAATTTCAGAGCTTTTATTTCCTCATCTTGGTTCCTAATATGGTCAAGCAAGCTTTCGTTGTCTACAGATATATGTTCCTTTCCGGCACTCTGAAGCTGTGCAATATGCTCACTTAGCTTATTTAACTGAAATTCGTATCCTTTTTCTAAATCATGTTTCTCTTCCCATGCCTTTTTTATTTCTTCTTTCCTTTTCTCATTTTCTTTCTCTAACATATACTTTTGATTTTCCATATCTTTCAACATTCTATTAAAATTTTCATTCATGGCATCGAATTTCTTTTCAATTTCTAATAATCTAAATGTATCAATATCATTAGTTTTTGCTGGCTCTTGAACTGGCACAGATAAGGTAGGTGCCACAGATGGAACTTCTACACTTTTATTGTCTTTATTTACCATAGATATAGCACATACCTGACCACTAGTAGAAGCTTGAGGTAGAACAATGGAACTAGCCTGAGTGGGATGTTTGCGCCATACATGGGCCTGAAGAAACTCCAAATCTCGAAAATTTTTGCAACATAAGGGACATTTTGAAGGTTGGAAGATTCCATTAACAAGGGCAACTGAGTTTACATATTTGACAGTTTCTCTCATGCTTTTATTTGTTGCTTTCATTTTTTTCGCTTCATCTACTTGTTGGAGTAATTTGGATTTAACCTGTGGAGAGGAAAAGGAACATGAGCACTTCTTTTTATAGAGCTACACTATTTAATTCAAGTTTCATATGTAAATCTAGATTCTTCAAATTGACAAGTCTTTTGACATGGAATCGGCATCATACAGTATATAAACCTTAATACTGAATTTCTTTGGATTCAAGGAAGGGAGAGGTTCTGCCTCTAGAATCTAACATAGTGTACCAGTAAGGTTTAAAATGTTAACTTCCCCTTATTTTGCTCATATTTCAGTCTCCCTGGTTCTATAACAATCTTGAGGATTTGCTGTTAGAATGAATTATCCCAGAAAATCTGTTTATGAATTACTGTTAACTAATGCTGGGGTCACACTGGGGCGAAACATCATGGCGATGCGGTGAGCAGTGGATTTTAGCAAAGTTTAGAGCATATCGCCATACATCCCCATTCATCCCGGGTGTATTTCGCACCAACTCCCACGGACCGAGATGAGCGTCGTCATGTGTGAAATACATCCCGGGTTGCCACGCTCCATCACAACACTGACAGACAAAAAGAAACCGGCTCCATTTTTTTGCCTAGTGTGCGTTGATGGTCGGCACCTGCAGTACAATGCGTTCAAAGAAATAACATACCACATAACTCCTGTTCTGTTCCAGCGGTATTGCTATCCTAATCGCATCTCAAAACTATATATGCAGTATATCTCCCTATGGGAGATGCAACATGCCTCACTGCGCATGCGTTCAGCACTGGTATATAAAGAGAGAGAGAGAGAGAGAGAGAGAGAGAGAGAGAGAGAGAGAGAGAGAGAGAGAGAGAGAATATCCGGTCATATTGAAAATAAAATACAAAGCCTGAACATCATAACAAATGAAATATAATATTTGGACGGAAACAAACTTTTGTTTTTACGTTGTAAAATGCTTGAGTGGCGTGGTGGAAAACTTTTCATATAAGGGAATCCCATGGATAATGCATGCCGCGATCCATATCGCATCCAAAAAGATAATTACCGCAATGTACCAGACCAATTGAGATGTCACAACTTGCCCACTGTGATGCGATCCCATGTACAATGGTGCATCGCATGGCGATGTATCCCCATGTATCACCCTTATTGCTCTGTACCTGCAGTGTACATCTCCCACTGTCGCCTACTCTGCATTATGAGTTATGTATGCCACGGTGTCTTGCGTTTTGAAAAATAAGTGCTGGAATATCACCTGAAAGTGCCTGCGGTATTCAAATTTTCAGGATTTTTCCATGTCTCCTCTGATCGGCAATGTGTATCGCCCAAGTGTGATCCCAGCATAAGGGTTTTCCTAGGGCAAAAGATCTATAACATTTTCATAAATTGATAGGTTTCTACCACATATATGAAAATTTTCAATGTGTATTCTTATATATAAATATATATACATACATATATATATATATATATATATATATATATATATATACATATATATATATATAATATATATATATATATATATATATATATATATATATATATATATATACATATATATATATATATATATATATATATATATATATATATATATATATATACAAATTCAAAAAATATTTCTAAAAAAAAGAAACTACAAAGCCACAAAATATTAATTGATAAATGTACTGTA
>NC_090738.1:50917254-50994754 GCF_036898095.1 Palaemon carinicauda
AACTCAGAGACAAGACAGAATGGTTGCTATTCGTATAGGAACATTCTCAAAAAACAGACAAGTGGTGGTTAGGCACTGTATATTGTAAGGAGAACAGTCTGGTCTCGAAGGTATAGCGCAAGTAAGTATTCAGTTAGGAATATTACATAGCATGGGTGAGTATATAATATGGATTGAACCAATTATCTTCATCTTTTTTATAGAGGAAAAAGGGGAAGGATAATGAAACTATGACAACCATGTATTTCATAGTATAAGTAGGAGCGGATTGAGACGCACAAGTAAATAAAATAGAAATTTTATTTCACAATTGCAGAATATAGTAATAATTGCAATAAAGGACGTAAAGGTATTTACAATAAATTATAATGTACATAGTAATGAAAGACTTCGCTCTTGAATCTGAAAGAAAATTTCAAATTATTAGAAATTATTAGAGGAACATTAGTCTTTTAAAAGAAAAACACATCATGCACTAGGCATATGGCACTCATGTGACGACTATGACATTTCACCTGAGAGAAGAACAGTCTATGAAAAACACTAAGTGTCTTTGAATTCACTACGTATCACGCGAGGGTCAACATAGGCACCCGAGGAGTTAGAGTCCCAAGTAACTCACTGTTCTATGCAGAGTTAGGTGCAGGTTTCATAACACTACCTGCGGCTACCACGAAATGTTTGACTTCATGCACTTGTTTCGCGTAATGCTTGAAGAAAACACGAGAGGATTTCCAGCCTGTGAAACTCTTGAGGCTTTCGAAATCCATACTCTGAAAGAAATTCAGAGACGATGCGACTTTTCTAGGATCATGACCTGCGGGTGTACTGTCAGGATCCGCTCTGCGAATGAAGTAGGTGATCTTCGCTCTTAGTTGTTTCAGTGACAGGTCGCTGCCCGATGTTTCTCCTTTGAAGAGTTGGCCTCCACCAAAGTCAGAAGTTCTACGAAGATAGACCTTGAGGCTCTCTACTGGACATAGAGAGGCATCTTCTTTCAGGGGGCAGATTCTCCAAGGACCCCATCTTTTGGTGGGTAGTTCGTTTTTAGCGAGAAACGTCGGATCCGGGAAGAGGGTAACGTCTCCTGAGTCTGTAAACAGAATGTGACCCTCGTCCCTTGATAATGCCACTATTTCGCTGACTCAGGCTCCTGAAGCAAGAGCAAAAAGAAATATAACCTTTTGAGTCAGATCCTTGAGAGGGCATGAATCGTTGTCCAAACTGGAGACAAAATGGAGCACCTTGTCCAGGGACCAGGAGATAGGTTTTGGTGGGGGTGCTGGGCGTAGACGAGCGCATGCCTTCGGCAGTTTATTGAAGATGTCGCTGGACAGATCAATCTGGAAGGCGTACATTAGTGGTCTAGTCAAGGCCGATTTGCAAGTAGAAATCGTGTTGGCTGCTAAGCCCTGTCCATGAAGGTGAATGAAGAAGGACATGCAAAAATCAATGGTGATTTCCGTAGGATTTTTTGCCTTGACGAATGAGACCCATTTTCTCCAGGATGATTCGTATTGCCGTCGTGTGGATTCGGTCTTGTATTCCTCGAGGAAATCTAGACTTTTCTTCGAGATCCCAAACCTTTTCTTCACGGCTAGGGAGAGAAAATCATGAGATGAAGGTCCCTGACTTTCGATGATGAAGCGAAGACAGTCGACTTCTGTACTTGCTGGGAGAGAACTGGGCCCGGGAGAGGGATCAGCTTGGAGAGGACTTTTAGCAGAAGGTTGGTGGGAGGGAACAGGTAGATCCTGGACCATCTGTTCCAATCCAGTGACATGGCGTCCACTGCTTCTGCCTTGGGGTCCTCGTACGGGGCCACATATTGAGGAAGTTGATTGTTGTCGCTCGTTGCGAAGAGATCGATCTGGAGTTCTGGGACTTGGTGAGAGATGAAGGAGAAGGATCTTGCGTCTAGAGACCATTCCGACTCTATCGGGCTTGTTCGAGATAGAGCGTCCGCCGTCACGTTGCGGAATCCTTGTAGGTGAACTGCAGACAGGTGCCATTTCTTCTTCTCTGCCAGACGGAAGATTGTTAGAAGCACCTGATTTATCTAGCCTTGGCGATTGAGACATCGAACTACCACCGAGTTGTCCAGGGTCAGACGAATATGGATCGAGGGAGGCGGGGAGAGTTTCTTCAGAGTTAGAAGGACCGCCATGGCCTCCAAGATGTTGATGTGAAACGTCTTGAATAGGGGAGACCATGTTCCTTGAGCCTGTTTTTGGTGGGAGTGACCTCCCCAACCCTCCAGCGAAGCGTCCGTGTGGATGTTGAGTGATGGAGGTGGGTGTTGAAGAGGGATGGACCTTTTCAGGGCCTTTGCTTCCGACCACGGCTTTAGGAGCAGCCGAAGTCTGTTTGGGAGCCGTCTCTTGAGGTCTCTTCGAGCGATGGATGCGGAACGTCTCCAGACTCCCGCGGCATCCTTTAGCTGTGCACGTAGCACTGGGTTTGTCACTGAGGCGAACTGTAGAGAGCCTAGAACTCGTTCCTGCTGACGTCTTGAGATCTGTTTGGATTTCAGCAGTCGCTTGACAGACCCTGCTATTTCCTTCCTTTTCTTCTGGGGGATGGAAAGGCGGTGTGACTGAAGGTTCCACTGGATTCCTAACCATTGGAACTTCTGAGCTGGAGAGAGGCGAGATTTTTTCGCGTTTACCTTGAATTCCAGGTGTTCTAGGAACTGGGTAACTTTGTTGCAGGATCTTAAACAATCCTCGGGCGATGGAGCCCAGACCAGCCAGTCGTCGAGGTAGGCCATCACCTGGACGCCTCGGAGGCGAAGCTGTTGAACGATGGCGTCTGCCAGCTTTGTGAAGATCCGAGGGGCCACGTTGAGGCCAAAGGGCATGGCCCTGAAGGCGTAGCTTTTCCTTTGGAGTCGAAATCCTAGGTAGGAGGAAGCGTGGTGGTTCATTGGAACGTGCTAGTAGGCATCCGCCAGGTCTATGGAGACCGTGTAGGAACCTTGAGGCAGAAGGGTCCTTATCTGTTGAAGAGTCAGCATCTTGAACTTGTTGTTCGCTATGAACTTGTTGAGGGGGGATAAGTCTAGAATGACTCTGAGTTTGTCGGAGTCCTTCTTGGGGACGCAAAACAGTCTCCCTTGGAACCTGGTTGACTTTACCCTCCTTATCACCTTCTTGTTCAAGAGATCTAGGACATATTCTTCCAGAAGGGGGGTTGATTGTTGGAAGAATTGCTGGAAGGTTGGGGGTGGTTGAGTCCAACTCCAGCCTAGACCCTTCTTGACGATGCTGTGTGCCCAGGGATCGAAGGTCCAACGATCCTGGAATTGGCGGAGTCTTCCTCCCACCGGAAGCACTTCATTGCTTCTGGTGTCCCGAGGGTTTACTGCCTCAGCCGCTAGCTCCCCTTCCTCCTCTGCCTCTGGAGGGACGGCGAGATGCGTCTCTGCCTGCACCTCTGTTTGAGCCTCTACCTTTGGGACGAAAGGTAGTTGACTGTTGCTCGAAAGCAGGGGTGAAAACCGGCGACTGTGACAAGACCGGTTGGGTGACCAGCTGAAAGGTCTGCTGTGGCTGAGCTGCCACTTGGGGAGTAGCGGATCCCGGAAACTGCCGTCTCTGTTGACGTTGCTGGGGTTTCGGCTTGGAGGATTTCCTCTTAGGCTGAGGGCCGTCGTCCTGAGAGGATTTCCTTTTCTTCGACATGCCCCACTTGTGGAGAAGGTTCCTGTTCTCCGTGGCGGCCTTGTCGGTGATCTCTTTCACAAGGGAGGAGGGAAAGAGGTGCTTACCCCAGATGTTGGAGGAAATCAGCCTCCGGGGTTCGTGTCTCACTGTGGCACTGGAGAACACGAATTCACGACAGGCTCTACGAGCCTTCATGAAGCTGTACAGGTCTTTTACTACGGTCGCCAAATGTGTTTTGGCGAGCACCATGTAGTAGTCAGGGACTCTAGTGTCACCGGCCATGACGTCGAGCTGTACCTGGAGGGACATGGATGCGGCGACCCTTTCCTTCGTGTCATGTTCCCGACGAAGGAGATGGTCATTAAGTTTTGGGAGGTCTTCGTTAAACTGACGGCCAGCTACGTCAGGTTCTAGTTTCCCTACCACGAATGTATGCTGGACATCTTTCCAGTGTCGAACATCGGGGGGAGTAATCAGGGAGAAGGGTCTGCACTCCTCCAGTGCAGGGCAAGGTTTTCCTTCTTCCACTGCCTTATGTACTGCAGCGAAGGCCTTTTCCATGAAGGGGAGGGTCGCATCGTCTGGTGCGACGTAGGTAGGGTGCTTCTTGCTAAGCGCCGGAAGTTTTGAGCAGGTAAAACCCCTACTTTTTACTGTATTGGCCAGCATAGCCAGGGCCTTCGGGAGATCGAACACAATCACCTCCTTCGGTTCGGTCTCTCCTTTAGAGGCAGGTTCGGATCGAAGTCGGACGTAACAGTCCGGAAAAGCCTCAAAATTCGGGAAGAATTCCACTTCTTCCAGGACAATCGAGCCGATCTTCTCACTGATGAAGATCCTGCCTGTTGTAATTGGCATGTGCTCGGCATACCTCCAGGGGATGGCGTCCGAGCATGCCGGGAGGTCCTTAACCGAAATCCTTTTCGGCTGCTTTGAACTTCCCATGGTCCTGATGTATTCGTGTGTCTCACGGAGTTTCTTGTCCATGAGAGCTTCGAGCATTCGGAACATCTCCTGGGCGCTGGATGGGATGGGGTCCGGGGTAGCGGAGGTAGACGGGAGTGATACGTCCGTCAGTGTAGGAGTCGGTGTGGGGGTGGAAGGTGGAGCGACCTCCTGCTCCGACTCAGTGTATTCCACTTGGTCTTCCTCATAGTCCAGTTCTTCGGCCATGAGGTTCCTCTCCGTGTTCTCCGACACTTCCGACATACGTTCCGCGTTGTCGGTATCCAGACGGCACTCGTGCATGGACTGGGCCATGACTACATCAGGTTCCACCGTTATCTGGACGGTGGGGATCTGATCCTTGGGGACCACAGAGTCTGGGGATGCCTTCGGGAAAAGCAAGGCCCTCAAGTCTTCGGTGGCAAGGTATGGTCCGGTGGCGTTCTTTTGGAAGCCACGCACCCACTTGCGTAGCTTCTCTCGAGAAGCGTCCCTAACCTCCGCTGAGGGAGGATTATTGAACGCCTCGACCAGGCGGTCCTTGCAGACTGTACAGTTCTGCGGGTCCCAAAACTTCAGAACGCCTCTCTTGTTGGCGCAAGGGGCGTGGGTCCTACACGCCGTGTGCCCGTAGAAGTGCGGGCGCTTCACTCCACAGAAGCCGTGGTCGCATTTCACGTACTCCTCCTGTAAGAGAAAGAGAACATGAGTATGGGGAAGTCATATTAATGACTTATATTCTAAAGTTAAATATTTAAAGGTTAATTTTTAACTTAATCTTAAGTGATATAAACATTGTGATGTTTGAGAGTGGAGCGGGAAATGAAGTAGATAGACACATACTCCGTGTAACCCGCACGGCTGGTTACCGTAACCTTATCCATAGGCAATTTGTTTGTGACCGAGGACACAGGGTAGAATTCTCCATAGATTGCCAGGGAGGCAAAGGAATTCTAGAAGGGATTGCCAAGGATATAAAACTGGGACTGAGACCACTCAGACCATTGAATTGGGGATGAAGAAAAAACCCCATAGGGTAACGGTTTCCGGCAACCAGTCGTGCTAAGATACACGCAGCATGATGGAAAATTGTGATATGCAAGAAGACAGCACGGCTATTAATAGAACGGTAAAACAATACCTATCTATTTATGTAGTCAAACCATCTGGTTGCAAGGTAGGGCTATCAGCATTGTGTTGATAGCTAGGAGAAGGGGTGCAGATCTCTTGGCGCCTCCGGAATGTGCCGGCAGACCGGCGGCACGCCGGAGGCCGCTCCGGCAGAGTTTCTGGCATTAGGGAAGACAAACAGAGAAGTCAAGAGTAATGCCAGGATGGCGGCCGCCGGTACAACGGCGGCACGCCGGCGGGAGGCGGCGGCTCCGGCAGCCGAAGGTTGCCGGCTTGGTGACAGGGACAAGGGTGAGCTACAGCAGAACCGGACTTCCGGCAATGGATGCCGGCACGCCGGGGGTCGGTCCGATGGACGGACAACCGAAGGAGGGAGGTATAAGGGTAGGCCATCGGCTGCACGCCGACGGGAGGCAGAAGCCCTCCGGCACACAGAGGGCTGTCGGCCACGGGGGGCAAGGAAGGAGTCACCAAGGAGGGAGGTCGGTATCGCCGACAGTAGAGGCGGAAAGGGACCGGCACCAGGACAGTGAAAGAGACAGAAGGAGGGATGTAGGAGTACGGACACGAACCCCAAGACATCCCACCTGAATGGGTGTACCCATGATAGGGGCTAGTCCTATCACCCAGTGGCAGGGAGCCGCTGGCGGCCGGGAGCCAGTGTAGCCCAAGGGAGGGCTAGGAAACACCCAAGAGGGGGGAGAACCCCTGCGGACAGAACGCATCCAGTTGCTAACCCCATAGGACACTATGAAGGGTATATGTACCAGAGCGGCCTGCACACAGGGACTCAAGGTAGCCCTATCACTCCACCCTAAGGAGGAGTTGTAGGACAGGGGACCGATGGGTATAGGCTAACCTAAGTATAGGCTAGGCCATACAAGAGATAGGTGGGGAGGGGAGAAGAGGAAGGGTCTTCCATAGGGGAGGTTCTGTACCAAAACGGCCACCAAGGAAGGGAGGATGCTCCCTAGCCTAAGGTAGGCAGCCTGGCTGAGAACGGTGCATGGGTACCGTTTCAAGCAAGGCACAGAACTATCTCCCCCCAAGCCTAACCTAGAGCAGGGATATTACGCCCTGAACCAGGAAGGTTGGGAGACGTATCGCTATTGCAGGGAAGGTCGGAAACCTAGCCTCAGCAATAGAGGAAGGGCAGGCCATTCCTCATTCTCGGACGCAACCCTAAGGGGGGATCATTCCCTTAGGGAGGACAGAGAAGCGATAGATACTCTGATATGAGCTTGATCCCCTTACGTGGTAGGGGGAGCAAGGCTACGCAGAGGGAATGCCCTAAGGCAGGGGGTGAAGGGAGCATATAGGGGTCCTACATTTAGGTTAGGTTAGAAAGGCACACTATCAAACCTATCCCCTATATGGTCCCTGAAGGCGAAAACACTTGCATCACAGTAAACAGTATCATAAAATAATGCCACTATCTTCATAACTAAACCTAGGATCACTGTAATATATCATGCATGAACACTGATGATAGGTACTCTGGCCTAGGGGCTAGGCTAGCGATCTGGTATGGGGTCAGGCGATGACCGATAAAAGAGCGTCAAAACACGATATATAAAGTTCCTAGCTATGAAGACTAAATAACTAATAGTATCGATTAGTTAATAAGGCCGAAGAAGCTGTTGAGGCTAGCTAAATAAAGCATGCAAGACAACAGCGACGCCATAAAATGGCGGGTCCGGTAGCAGCACAGCTCTGCCAAAAAACATAAAATATCTCGAAAAGTAAAAGTTACTTTACAGTCAGAGCTTATTTAAACAATACTGGAACCTTGTACTCAACTTTCCAGAAGAAGGCGAGGCCGATGGTAGAGACATGGCTAAGATGCAAGTCGATAAAGTAAGCACAGAGAAAATCCGACTTAGTAAGGCAAGCTACTATGCGAAGGATGAGGACGGACGTGACGTTATTTAGCAATGGCGCCCGTTTGTTTACGTTTCGAGTACCAAAAGTAGCCACGGACGAGATTAGCTGTGGAACGGCTCCCCAGCTATTCTCCGCTCCTACACATCGAAGTGTTAACTCTATGTGGGGTGCAGATAGCTATGTGGCGCGTTAATACATGCGTCCCCTGTTGATATACGATGTCTTAAAGGGAAACCTTTAGGATACTCGCTCCAGAAGTTAGAATTCTGTGATAACCTGTGGTTAAATTCTCTGGGAATATCTAGTAGTTTATATACCCAAGGAAGCTACCAAAAAGGAACCTTCCATCAGGACGCCATGGCTTGAGCCCAAATATATATATATATATATATATATATATATATATATATATATATATATATATATATATATATATATATATATATATATATATATATATATATATATACATATATATATATACAGTGATACCTCGGTACTCGACCATAATCCGTTCGAGATCCGTGTTCGACCTCCGATTTGTTCGAGTACCGAATTTTTTTTCCCCATAAGAAATAATGGTATATATTCTATTCCGTTCCCAAGCACTCGAACAGGCCCAAAATATTAATAAAACGTGTACCTAAACAACAATAATTATCTAAATGTGTATGAAATTGGTCAGAAAATCCTATAAAACAATTTTAAACCATTTACTGTACTAAAATAAAACAATTTTAAACCATTTTCTGTACTGTAGTGAACATACCTTTGAGCAGCGGTTCGATGGCATACAGGGATGGATGTGGAGAGGATGGAAGGGGGAGGTTACTGCTTGGAAGGAGAGTCCCCTTCCATGATGTGGCGGGGTAGTTCTCCTTCAGGAGTTGTTTCTCTCTCCAATGAAAGGGTGGGCAGATCTATTTCAGGGGTTTCTTCTCTTCTTTGTCTCTTCTTTGGAGGAGAAACAGGCTTTGATGTAGCAGCTTTCTTTTCTTTTGTGAAAAACTGGTCTATTGTTAATTGTTTCTTCCTCCTCTGCAGTATTCTTCGAAAATGATACATGACACTATCATTAAACATATGCACTGCCCGGTTTGCTACTGCAATTTCTGGGTGGTATTTTTCAGCAAAAGCCTGCACATCTGCCCACTTGGAACAAATTTCATTGATGAGAGAACTTGGAACATCCTCCCTTACCTCATCCTCTTCTGAAGATTCCTGCTCCACAATCAGATCCTGCTGCTGTTGTTGTTGCAGGTGCAACAATTCCTCCACAGTCAACTCGGTAGAATGGCTTTCTACAAGCTCATCAATATCATCCTTGTCGACCTCAAGCCCCAAACTCCTGCCCATGACAACAATTTCCTCAACGACATCAGTGTCATCAGAAATTACAGGGGTAGCAGTGCTTGGACCCGCCTCTGGTTGGAAACCTTCAAACTCCCTCTCTGTGACACATGATGGCCACAGCTTACGCCAGGCAGAGTTCAATGTCCTATAGGTCACACCTCGCCAAGCTTGGTCAATCATGTTAACAGAGTTGAGGATGCTGAAGTGTTCCTTCCAGAATTCCTTTAGGGTCAACTTCGTGTCACTGGTCACTTCAAAACACTTTCTGAAAAGGGCCTTGGTATAGAGTTTTTTGAAGTTTGAAATGACCTGTTGGTCCATGGGCTGGAGTATGGGAGTAGTATTGGGGGGCAAGAATTTGATTTTGATAAAGCTGTATTCTTCTTTCAAGTCATCCTCGAGACCTGGAGGATGTGCAGGAGCATTGTCCATAACCAGAAGACATTTCATTGGCAAGCTCTTTTCAATGAGGTAAGCCTTAACCTGGGGGGCAAACACTTCGTTTATCCACTCAGTAAAGAATTGTCTTGTGACCCAAGATTTAGTGTTCGAGCGCCACATAACTGGTAGTGCACTTTTACAAATATTATTTCGTTTGAACACCCGGGGGTTGTCCGAGTGGTACACTAACAAGGGTTTGATCTTGCAATCGCCACTTGCATTTGCACACAGCAACAATGTTAGCCTATCTTTCATTGGCTTGTGACCTGGCATCTTCGTCTCGTCCTTGGTAATGTACGTATTGGCTGGCATTTTCTTCCAAAATAACCCAGTCTCATCACAATTAAAGACTTGTTGTGCGATCAAATTTTGTTCATTTATGTACCGATCGAATTCCCCCACGTATTTATCGGCTGCAATTTGATCCGAACTAGCTGCCTCCCCATGCCTAGTAACACGATGAATACCTGTTCTATTACGAAACTTTTCAAACCAACCCCTGCTCGCTTTAAATGTAAATGAATCACTTTCACTGGTACTCGGACTTTTCTTCACTAATTCTTCATAGATATGCAACGCTTTTTCACAAATGAACGCTTCACTAACACTTTCCCCGGCCAACTGTTTTTCTTTAATAAATATTAAAAGCAACTTTTCCATCTCCTCAATCACTTGTGGCCTTTGCTTAGTTACCGCCGTAACTCCCGTTGCAACATTCGCCTTCTTAATCATTTCTTTATGCTTTAAAAACGTAGAAATGGTCGACTTCGCCATTCCGTATTCTACCGCTAAATCGGACACTCGTACACCATTCTCATATTTCGCTATAATTTCCTTCTTCAACTCGATCGTTGTTCGCACTGTTTTCCTCTTCTCCTTCCCCTTAACACTCATTACTTTCTTGGGACTCATTATGAAAGCTAAAAAAGCAATTAAAAGCACTGAAAATCACTAAATCACAACGAATGCTGATCGCGCGTTGTCTGAGTGACGCTCTCGAGAGAACTGATGCTTCCCGAACAAGCGAGAGTGGCCGAGATGGCGCGATCATCACAAAGCCCATGCGGTCGTCACGTGTTCGGCTGGTCGAGTACCGAATTTTTGGTCGAGCACCGCAGCAAAAATTTCTCGAAAATTTTGGTCGAACTCCGAATTGTTCGAGTATAGAGTCGTTCGACTACCGAGGTATCACTGTATATATATATATATACATATATATATATATATATATATATATATATATATATATACTGTATATACTGTATATATATATATATATATATATATATATATATATATATATATATATTATATATATATATATTATATATATATATATATATATATATATATATATATATATATATATATATATAACGGATTTTGAGCGAAGCGAAAAATCTATTTTTGGGTGAGATCGCCATGTCGTCCTGATGGAAGTTCCTAAGGTAGCTTCAAAAGGATATATTATATACTACAGTGATATTCCCAGAGAATTAACCTTCAGGTAGCAGAATTCTAACTCCTGGAACGAATATCCTTAAAATTTTCTCAAGGATATCGCATAAGAACAGAGGACGCATTCTTGACACGTCTGATAGCAATCTCTACCCCAAATAGCGTTAACACTTCGAGGGGGACGTGGCAAAAGAACAGAAGAGGGCCGTAACAAGGTTACCCCCGTTCCCGTACTACTATTGACCACCACCCCAGCGCCATTACCAGGATGGCGGACATTCCTTGTAGCATTGAGCATGGAGCTACAGATACAGTATGTCAGGGAGGCAACTGTGAAGATCTTTTCTTTTAAGAAAAAAAGGTGGGTCCATCAGGACGACATGGAGATCTCACCCAAAAATAGATTTTTCGCTTCGCTCAAAAACCGTTTTTTGGGCTCAAGCCATGTCGTCCTGATGGAAGTATACTAGAGCATTAATGTATCTGTGGATTTTCATCAGTGCCTTAACCTTGGGACAACCTTTCTATGATCATTTGGATCAATCAAGACAAATGACGTTACCGTTATCCGTCATTATCACTAATCATCTCTGATGTTAGTGCTTCCTGCTCCCTACAGGGAAGAGTCATTCTAGACAGTCTCAAGGTAAGCATACATTGTATGGACAAACATAAGAATACACCAGATGAACAAACCGTCTCGTAGTTTGTGAAAATTACTAAATACAGTACTTAACAGTGTTTCTTAATTCCATTGTTTGTGAGCATATAAATATATAAAAAGTACATACTGTACTCTGGACTATAAACATGCAATTGTCGGGCGAGTTAGGATGCAATTACATTCTAATAGACGTTTACTAGTAAGTAAAACGAATGTAGCATGATAACGGAACTATACGTGTAACCTGTACAGAGATTATCTTTCTTCCTTGGAAAGTAAGAAATGATGAGTGCCACTCTCAGATTGAAGAGAATTAAAAACAAATTCTCTTCATAATTCCTGTACTGGTTACTTTTATCGGCACTGTGTACTACGTACACTGGCACTAGTGCCATCTGTATAATTCCACACCTGGGATTTTGAACAGAGCTAGTGTCACCATGGTAACACTTGATCAAAGGAGGTCACACCCTAAGAGGGGTGACCTCTTCTCCCTTTAATTGACAGTCCCAGTCAATTAGCGGTTCATCGTAGAATTAGACCGCGGGTTAAGTATTCTACCCGACGTCACCACATACTGCTTCAGATCATGGACTTGCATAGCATAGTGTTTGTAGAACACTGTGGATGATTCTCACCCAGTATATGTGCGAGGACATTTGAAGTCCAAACCAATGACTGTCTATAACAGTAATTAGGGGGCAGGTTTTAATACGCTACCTGCCGCCACTACATAGTGTTTCAGTTCATGTACCTGTTTCGCATAGTGTTTGTAAAACACTCTGGATGATTTCCATCCAGTGTATGAACGAAGACACTCAAAGTCCATATACTGAAAGAAGTTCAGTGATGAAGCAATCTTTCTCAGATCATGACCTGCGGGAGTACTGTCAGGATCCGCTCTACTAATAAAGTAGGTGAGCTTCGCCCTCAGTTGTTTTAGGGATAAGTTTGATCCAGAGGTTTCTCCTTTAAAGAGCTGTCCTCCCCTGAAGTCTGAAGTTCTACGAAGATAGACCTTTAGACACTCTACCGGACATAGAGAGACATCTTCCTTCAGAGGGCAGATTCTCCAGGGACCCCACCTTTTAGTGGGTAGCTCATTCTTAGCGAGAAAGGATGGATCAGGGAAGAGATTCAGTTCTCCTGTTTCTGAGAACTGAATGTGGCCCTCATCCCTAGAAAGGGCCACTATTTCACTAACTCTAGCCCCTGAGGCTATAGCGAACAGAAAAGTAACCTTTTGGGTTAGATCCTTAAGCGAACAATCTTCATTGTTCAAGGATGAGGCATAATGTAGGACCTTGTCCAAAGACCAAGAGATGGGCTTTGGTGGTTCAGCAGGCCTAAGCCTCGCACATGCCTTCGGGATCTTAATAAAGATCTCGTTCGCCAAGTCTACTTGAAAGGCATATAGAAGAGGTTTAGTCAAGGCTGACTTGCACGTAGTTACCGTGTTGGCCGCCAAACCCTGGTTATGAAGATGGATAAAGAAGGACATGCAGAAGTTCATTGAAATCTCTCTCGGTCCTTTTGCTTTTACGAAAGCAACCCACTTTTTCCATGATGACTCATATTGTCTTCTAGTTGACTTAGACTTGTATTCCTCTAAGAATTCCATATTGCCTTTTGAGATCCCAAATCTTTTCTTAACCGCTAGGGCAAGAAAATCATGCTATGAAGGGTTTGGGTTCTCTATAATAAATCGAAGGCAATTAATCTCAGAACCTTCTGGAGTTGTCCCGCCTGGAAGGATCTCAGCATGTTGAGGACTCTCAGCAGGTAATTGGATGGGATGAACTGGAAATCCTAAGTCTATCCCTTCCATTTCAGAGACATGATGTTTATCATTTAAATTAGAGGATCCTCGTATGGGGCTACATATCAAGGTAGTTCCTTGACAGCGCTCGTAATGAAGAGGTCAGATTGCAGTTCGGGGACTTGTTCCCATCTGGGAGAGAATAGGTCTGTGTCCGTGGACCATTCTAACTCTATCGGCCTGAGCCCGAGTAGAGCATCCACTATCACATTGCGGATTGGTTGTATGTGAACTGCTGACAGGTGCCATCCCTTTAGGTAAGGGATGGCTAACTACACTAAAACTGTATGAGACGTTTCTTAGCATCGTCGATATCAGCGTCTCGTTATCGCTTCGGAGTCCCAGATCAGCTGTAGACAATCTGATCTGCTTGGAGAGAGTTTCCCTACTCATGACTAGACCAACATGGTCTTGGGATTTTCGGGCTTTGACCTTTGTTAGGGAAGTGATTAAGGAAGGACCGCTATCTGTCTTTTTAGGCCTCTTCGAGCGTTTGATGCTTGTTTTCTCCAGGTTCCCAGCGCATCTTGCCGCCATGCTCTTAGTACAGGGCCTACCTTTATTGCGAACTGGAGAGAAAACAGGGTTCCTCCCAGTTCTCGTTTTGGGAATCTGAAATTTATCTTTCATCCACGATATTCCAGGGACCGGATAATTTCTTCGGATGTTCATAGACCAGCCACCTTGGGTGCTGCCCACCCCAGCCTCTTGTCCAGGAACAGTGTTGCCTGAACCTTTCTTAGGCTTAAATATTGCATGACTGTGTCTGCCAATTCTATGAAGGCAGCTAGGACTCTGTCTAGTCTGACGAGTATCTTTCCTGGGAAGTGCGTACTTTGTGTAACCTGAATCCTAGATAGGAGGGGAAAGGGTGATTGACTGGAAGCTGCCGATAGACGACTTTCAGGTCTGGTAAGACTATAGGCACCCTTTTTTGTAGCGGGGTCCTTATGTTCAAGAGGATAAACCTCCTGGACTCGTTTTATTTAGACTTGTTGAGTGGCGATAAGTCCTGAATGACTCTGAATTTTCTTGAGTCCTTCTCGTAAACACACAACGGCCTTCCCTGGAATCCGGTGGACTAAAGTTTCCTTACCACCTGTATGCTCTAGAGCTCTCAGGTAAACTCCTCCAGGAGGGTTTTAGATAATCGGAGGAGTAGAGGAAATGGTGGTAGAGATATCTCCACCTCTCAACTTAGTCCCATCTTGATTAGGCTATGGACCCAAGGATCGAAGGTCCAGCGATCCTAAAGGAATCTCCCTCTTACTAGAAGCATTCCTATGCTTCGACTGATCAGTAGGAATCTTTTTTCGACCATCTGTCTGTGATGTCTCGGTCACTACAACTGTGGATCGTTGTTGAACCGCTCGAAATGGATGTCCAGACCTCTCCATCTTCCTTTTAGGTTGGGGACCCACAACCTTAGAAGATTCTCTTTTTGAAAGGATGCCCCACTTTTGGAGAAGTCCTACTTTCTCCGTGGAGGCGTTCTTAATCGCTTCCTTGACTACCTCGTCTGGAAAGAGGTCTTTACCCCAGATGTTGGAAGATATTAGCTTTCTTGTATCGTGTTTCGCTGTTGCGTTAGCTAACACAAACTCCCTACATGTTCTTCTAGCCTTTATAAAGGCATAAAGGTCTTTTACCAAAGTACCCATATGTATTTTGGCTAAAACCTTAAGCATGTCTGGGGTATATTGATGAGCCGAACAGAACTCTATGTAGTTCTGTAGAGATAAGGAGGCTGCGAGTCTCTCCTTTGTTTCTTGTTCATCCTGTAAGAGAAACTCAGATAATTTTGGAAGATTTTCCTTAAATTGTCGACTGGCGACATCCGCCTCAAGTCTTCCTACTGAAAAAGTGAAATGGGCCTCCTTCCAGTTCTTCTCCTGTCTGGGAAATGCTAGTGACAGAGGCTCGCACTCCTTGAGTGTAGGACACGGTTTACCTGTCTCCATTGCCTCAGTGACATATTTGAAAGCCTTCTCCGTAAAGGGGAATGAAACTGAAACAGGAGCAAGAAAGGAAGAGTGCTTGTTACCCGGTGTGGATACCATCGACACCGAGTAACCCGCCTTTTCTATGCTGCTTGATAGGATAGCCTTTGCTTTATCATTGTCGAGAATCATAAACTCCTTTGATTCCGCTCCTTTTTCTGATGTTGGTTCATCCTTCAGTCTAATGAAACAGTTCGGGAAAGTGTCAAAGCTTGGCCAGAACTGGAGTTTGTCCAAAGGAACAGCACCCATCTTCTCCGAGATGTAGAGTTTGCCGTATAAAATCGGCATTAGCACAGCAAACCTCCAGGGATTGGTTGTGGAGCATGTCAGGTCTTGATCTACGAGTCTTTTGTACGACCCTTTAAGAGCGACAAGTGGAGCTTTACCAAGCTCTAGCTTGCATTTCGCTTCCTGCTTTGTGCTCTGTTTGCACAAATTTTCTACTAGATTCTTGACTTGGGCCCATAACTGGTTCATTCCATCTAAAAGAGGGATAGAAGGTGGAGATATCGATGTCGTTGGCTCATGAGCCTGTTGGGACGGAGACAATTCCAACCCGACATTCTCCCCTTCTTCCCGTGGGCGCTTTTTGCCCTCCTTCCTGAAGGTTATCTGGCCATCGGGAAATGTACCTCGTGTCTGGGGTACCACTATTTCCTTACTCGCTGTTGGAAATAGTAACCTACGCATCTTGTCATTAGGCAGGTAAGGTCCCGGAGAGATTTTTTGAAAGCCTCTCACCCAGTTGCGTAGTTTGAAACGAGCTGCATCCCTAGTCTCCACCGACTTGGGATTCTTGAAACCTTCGGACAATAGGGCTCGACATACTTTGCAGGTCTGCGGGTTCCAATACTGCAGGTGTTCGGAAATAATATTGCAGGGGGCATGAAACCTGCATGCATTATGTCGTAAAAACACTTACTCTTAGTTTTGCAGAAGACTGCAACACATGACAACTGGCGTTCCTCCTGTAAAGAAAGGAAAACAAAATGAGTATACGATTGATTATCTCACTGATAACCAATAAATCTAAAGTCCTATCTTAACAGAATAGCTTAGGATAGCAAGCTATAAAGGGATAGTAGGAGCCACATACTTGTGTATCCCTTGCAAGCAAATGCTGGTACCTCCCCTCAGTATTAAGTGATATGAATTTCCTTTCGAAGGAATTCCAACTGAAAAAGGGGTTTTCTAACCCCTAGGGATAGAGAAGTGTATACTTCACTGTCCCTTTCATACTAAATACTGTGGGGTACGGAAGACTGATTTCTCAGTCAGCTTAACGAAGAAACACTATTCCTTCAATGTAAGAACAGCTGCAGCATAAGCTCACATGAGGATACCCAAGATATGCTAGAAATAGTTACTGTATAATCATACTGTAGTTTTCTATTTGCAGTATGCACTATATTGCAATATACTGGCTACTGTATAATTATATATAGTATGGAAAGGAAAGACATATATTTGTATATATCCCACCCAACTTATTTGCTGTGACCCTCCTTACAAAATTAAAACAGAGTTTCCTAATCATGGAGACTCGAGGATAAGGGCTCTGCCCTTTAAGGGTTAGGAGTGTAATCTCCAGTCCTTAAAATTTTAACATTGCAGGGTAATCTGAAGACTGATTTCTAATCAGAATATTGAAGAATTAAATTCTTTCAATATGAGATTGGGTTCCACAAATATTTGGGTAGGATTTTCAAATATATTGGAAAAGCACTACTACCATAAAATATACAGAAGCTTTCTATTTGCAGTATATCCTATACTGCAGAAATACTAACTACCTGTGTAAACATATACTGTAGTACAGCCAGCATGTCGTCGGCATAGCTAGCTAATGCTAGCACATCTAGCCTGCTAGCTAAAAGAAAAAGAGATAGCATGGAGGACAGGCAACCTAATACTGTATATATATACAGTAAAAGGGATGTAAAAGTCTACTATTACTACCTTCTCCAGAGAGAAGGTTCAAATGGAAGGGGAGAATATAAAATTCAAGCTTCCATCCAGCTACAGTACTGTCGCCGGAAAGGATCTGTCTAAACCTTGCCGGCCGGCACCGCTGACCAGTACTGCCGGCCGGCAGTACTAGTCCTGTCGGCGTGCTGCCGGTTGAGCAGGCACCATTCTGTGCCGGCCTGGTAGGCAGCACCCCAGCAGTAGCCAATGTTGCTATCAGTTCAAGAAAGAACTGAAGAACCTTTATAAACAGAAGGGACTTCCCACTTACAGCCAACATGGCCAGCAGCTGCTCTAGTTGCCTGCCAGCAGTCACCATAACTGCCGGCCGGCAGCAGCCATGATTGCCAGCCGGCAGCAGCCATGATTGCAGGCCGGCAGCAGCCATGATTGCAAGCCGGCAGCAGCCATGATTGCCGGGCGGCAGTAGTCTTTACTGCCGGCCGGCAACCAAAATGGCCGGCAGCTCACAGCTGTCATTACTGCCAGCTGACAGATGTTAAGACTGCCGGCCGGCAGCTATCAACTGTAAGTCTGGTCGATCCCGGCAACCCACCGGCAACAGTAAGGTTGCCGGAATCGCCAACATAAAGGGATAGAAGGGAAGGGAAAAGAGGGTCCTGTGAAAGGCACAGCAGGAGCTGGCCTTAGCCTGTCCTGCCCCACCTAACAACTCTGTTCCTGTATTAGAACTATCCCAGGTGGCTAAAGAATTCTATTCCTTAGCCTAGGGTTAGATTAATACAAATAAGAGGTTGGTAGCACCCTCGCCACCACCTCGAAAGGAAAGGAAATGGGGTTGCACTGCCAGTCTCCCCTAAGCATAAGAAGAATTCTATTCCTCAGCCTAGGGTCCACTAACACAGGACTAGTCTGCAAGGTTATAGGAAGAAGGATCATATCGTACAGACCCTTCAGGAGTGGCCTAGGGAGGTCTAGCCTCCTATGTCGGTAGCCTAACGTAGCATAAGAATTCTATTCATCTTGCCAGGTAGCTACCGACCACAGACTAAATACTCTGAGATTCTGGCCAAAACCCCAAAAACCTGCATCTGCGGTTACAGAGGAAGGGCAGAAAAAAACCGAAGGAAAGTCATGCCTGAATTAAACATTTGAGGCTGACCCGCTAAGGTTGTAGCCTGAGGCTACACTCAGAGGGAAGAGGGATTACCCTTAAACTCCCTTTTTTGAGAGGGGTAAAGTTCATCCAATTAAAAGAGATACCCATCTCTGCATAATTGAAATCACCGTACACAAGAGTAACCGGGGAGTGTCTAACGCAGTGGTTCCCAACCTTTTCTTCAAGCAATGACCGCGACCCCACTAGTTTAGTTGTATAAGTATTATTATATATTACTAGTTGACGGCTGTAAAAGTGAGGGACAGTAAAATATCCTTCTATAAAAGGGGTACTATAAGATTGGAAAAGACAAAACTAACATCATTAGATTTTATTATAGCATTATAAATTTTAAGGCTTAATATCAATAAAAAACCCCACTTCTGGAATAATATTTTGTCACATTGCACAAAAACAAACTAAAAGTATATATAAATGTTTTCTGTTAAATGGTAAACTGATTTTATTGGGACCCTTGGGTCTGGATCATGAGGCTAAGTTTCTCTATTCGTGGTTCAGTCTTAGAAAGAGGGTAGGTAGCAAGAAAAGTAAAGGGGCAAGGAACAAGGAGGGGGAGGTGTAGAGAGGAGGGGAGGGGTCAAGGAAGGAGTAACAAGGAAAAGAGGTGTATTATATTTGCAAATTGCAGTAAATAAAACGAAGTAGAAAAGAAAAAAATCAATGATATACAGCACTCAAAATCTCGCCAATACAACAACCTCAAAAACCAACCATATACAATACTCCAAATCTCTAAACAACCGCCAAAACAACAACCTCAAAAACCAATGACATTAAATCCTCCAAATCTCTTAACAACTGCCAAAACAATAACATAAAAAAACAGCGACATAAAATCCTCCAAATCTCTAAACAACTGCCAAAACAATACCTTAAAAAACCAATGACAAAATCCTCATAATCTCTAAACAACTGCCAAAACAACAACCTCAAAAACCAATGACATAAAATCCTCCAAATCTTTTAACAACTGCCAAGACAATAACATCAAAACCCAGCGACATAAAATCCTCCAAATCTCTAAACAACTGCCAAAACAACAACCTCAAAAACCAATGACTTAAAATCCTCTAAATCTCAAAACAACTGCCAAAAGAGCAACCTCCAAAACCAATGACTTAAAATCCTCTAAATCTCAAAACAACTGCCAAAACAACCACCTCCAAAACCAATGACTTAAAATCCTCTAAATCTCAAAACAACTGCCAAAAGAGCAACCTCCAAAACCAATGACTTAAAATCCTCTAAATCTCTAAACAACTGCCAAAACAACAACCTCAAAAACCAATGACTTAAAATCCTCTAAATCTCAAAACAACTGCCAAAAGAGCAACCTCCAAAACCAATGACTTAAAATCCTCTAAATCTCTAAACAACTGCCAAAAGAGCAACCTCCAAAACCAATGACTTAAAATCCTCTAAATCTCAAAACAACTGCCAAAAGAGCAACCTCCAAAACCAATGACTTAAAATCCTCTAAATCTCAAAACAACTGCCAAAAGAGCAACTTCCAAAACCAATGACTTAAAATCCTCTAAATCTCTAAACAACTGCCAAAAGAGCAACCTCCAAAACCAATGACTTACAATCCTCTAAATCTCAAAACAACTGCCAAAAGAGCAACCTCCAAAACCAATGACTTACAATCCTCTAAATCTCAAAACAACTTCCAAAAGAGCAACCTCCAAAACCAATGACTTGAAATCCTCTAAATCTCTAAACAACTGCCAAAAGAGCAACCTCCAAAACCAATGACTTAAAATCCTCTAAATCTCTAAACAACTGCCAAAAGAGCAACCTCCAAAACCAATGACTTACAATCCTCTAAATCTCAAAACAACTGCCAAAAGAGCAACCTCCAAAACCAATGACTTGAAATCCTCTAAATCTCTAAACAACTGCCAAAAGAGCAACCTCCAAAACCAATGACTTACAATCCTCTAAATCTCAAAACAACTGCCAAAAGAGCAACCTCCAAAACCAATGACTTGAAATCCTCTAAATCTCTAAACAACTGCCAAAACAAAAACCTCCAAAACCAATGACATGAAATCCTCCAAATCTCTGAGGAAGGGCTCTGCAACCCTCCTCAGCCTTGCTATCCTGTCGTCTGATGGAAAGGCTTTGTGGAGATTGGTGTCTAATAACATGCCTAGATATACCAGTCGTTGGGTCGACTGCAGAGAGGACTTCTCGAGATTTACCATGATCCCCAGATCTTGGCAAAGTCCCAGAAGCCTGTCTCGGTGTCGAAGAAGGGTCGACTTTGAGTCTGCCAGGATCAGCCAGTCGTCCAGATATCGGAGGAGACGGATGCCGTTCCTGTGCGCCCATGACGAAATCAGGGTGAACACTCTGGTGAACACCTGAGGTGCTGTGGAGAGACCGAAGCACAGTACCTTGAACTGGTAGGTCTTGCTGTCTAGGCTGAATCTCAAGTACTTCCTGGAAGATGGATGGAATGGGATCTGGAAGTACGCGTCCTTCAGATCCAGTGTGCACATTAAGTCTTGTGGTCTCACTGCAAGCCTGACCGTGTCCGCTGTCTCCATGCTGAACGAAGTTTGTTTGACAAACTTGTTCAGAGCTGAGAGATCGATGACGGGTCTCATGCCTCCAGACGCCTTCTTTACAAGAAAGAGTCGACTGAAGAAGCCTGGGGAGCCGTCGACAACCTCTTGGAGAGCATCCTTCTTGAGCATGGTCTCGACTTCTGCCCGAAGGGCTAGCCCCTTTGCCGATACCATGGCATAGGAGCTCAACGACACTGGATTCGCTGTCAGGGGAGGTTGAGATGTAGTGAATGGGACGCGATATCCTTGGCCGATCACAGAGACCGTCCAGGAATCGGCCCCATGTTTCTGCCACCTGTGCACGCAACTTTGTAGGCATCCCCCCACAGGTGACCACGCAGGGGGGACTGCCAATCCTAGCGTTTACGGCCACGGCCGCTCCCTCTAGGATTTCTGCCTCCCCTGGAGGACTTTCCGCCCCTCTTGTCCTTGACAGGAAAGGGCTGTGGCTTAGACACCTTCGTCTTAGTTGCCAGAGCCTGCTTCGGTGTCCTGCGAGGCTGCTGTTGATGCTGTTGTAGAGCTGGAGGCTTGTAGGGCAGAGATGTGAGGACCTTTTGGAGGAGCGAATCATGATTCGACTTCCTCCACTTCTCAGCAGTGCGTTCTATATCCTTAGGCTCAAACAAGCTTCCTCCAAGGATGGAGGAGTGTCTGAGCCTGCAGACATCCACGGCAGGGACCTTCGGATGGAACTTCTCGGTCACCGCATCACGTCACTTTAAGATCAAGTTGGCCCACAGGTTGGTAACCTGGTGAGCCAGGAACTCGATGGAGCGAGTGCCCGAGAGGAGGAGGGTCTCCAGGGTCTTCCTATTGCTCTCCTTAGACAAGTCCTTGGAGCGCAATAGGATGCCCAGAGAACCCAGCCAGACGTCCAGCCACGAAGTGGCCTGCATGGCACACTTCGCGACCTTCTCCTGGCTAAGGCTCTCCGATGCCGAGAATGTCACCTGCTGGGAGGAGAGCTTCTCAAGAGGAGTTCCCCTGGTGAGCTCTTCCACCGAGTGGTGGAGGGGAAGAGCTATACTGGACTCCCCCATGATCTCAAAATACCTCCTCTGCTGTAGACGAAGAGGTGGGAGGAGTTTGTTCCCGGCAGAAGAACGGCTGGAGGAGGCGAGTTCCAAGAGCTGGGCTTCGACCTTATCTCTGGCACTCTTCACCCCCTGGGACCAAGGCAAAGTTGCACTGGCCCTTGGGGGTTTCTAAGTACCATAGACTTGGTCTAGGACCGTATCCTTGCCTTCGCGAGGGGTGATCTCCGGGTCCTTGAACCTGTTGAGTTGCCTCATCAGATTCAAGACCTGCCAGAAGGCATGCTCTGACTCGTGCTGCTCTCCTCCCTGCGGACTGGCAGCTAAGTCTCCTGTCCCCAAAGGCTCTTCTTGGGGAGACACGTGGACGTTCTCCCGGGGTCTGGTTGGCTCTGGTCGGATCCGTGAAGACGACTTAGGAATCGTCTTTGAGTCCTTGGGTTCCCTCCTGGGCGGGATACGGGACTCCAGCAAAGAGGTCTGGAAGGTACCTTCCACGCGAGACGTTTCTCTTCCTCGAGGTGGGGTTCCTCCCATTGGTGCCGTGGGAGAGGCCCTCACCTCGCTGGACTCTCCTGAGGACGGAAAAGCTTCGTCCACAGGAGAAGGAGAAAACGACTGCAAAGGGGATGGAGCCTTCCTGCCGGACCTCTTAGGAGCCAACTTCTCCCTGGGAGAAGTCACCACGAAGTCCACTCCTCTCTTTCTCTTCAGCGGGGGCAAGTCTGTCTTTGGTTTGAGTCCCAGATCAGCGAGGGCCGGCTTCACAGCCTGCACCACCGCTTTCATCAGGTGACCAAACCAAGACTGACGGGTGACCGACGCAGTGTCAGTAATCCCCGCTGGAGGGAAGGGGATCTCCTAATCCTTCGGAGTGGACGCAACGGGGCCTGCCTGAAATGAAGAAAGGGAAGAATGTTGCCTGGACCTCTCCGGTGACTCTTCCTGGTCCTGAATGAGAGCCCTGCACTTGCGCAGTGGCGATCCTGATGGCGATCTGGAAGTACGCGTCCCTGTCGGAAGCACGCGCTGCGGATCCCGGCGAGAATGGGGGTCGCGCTGGCGCTCGCGCGATGGAGCATTCGGAGGGTCGCGCATGGGCGACTGCTGGATTGTTCTCTAAAGGACTTAACTCAAAAGGTGATATTCTTATTTGCACTGGCCTCGGGAGCCAGAGTCAGCGAAATAGTGGCCCTCTCGAGGGATGATGGCCACATTCAGTTCACAGACTGCGGAGAACTGAACCTCTTTCCGGACCCAACATTTCTCGCCAAGAACGAGCTGCCCACCAAGAGATGGGGTCCCTGGAGAATCTGCCCTCTAAAGGAAGAAGCATCCCTCTGCCCAGTGGAATGCCTAAAGGTCTATCTTCGTCGAACTTCTGACTTTAAGGGAGCTTTTCAGGGGAGAAACATCAGGTTCAACGTTATCCTTGAAACAGATAAGGGCGAAAATCACCTATTTTATTCGCAGAGCGGATCCAGACAGTACACCCGCAGGTCATGATCCGAGGAAAGTCGCCTCGTCCCTTAATTTCTTTCAGACTATGTTGTTTGAAAGCCTTCGCGCTTATACTGGATGGAAGTCATCCAGAGTCTTCTTCAAACACTATGCGAAACAACTACAGGAAATTAAACATTTCGTGGTGGCATCAGGTAGTGTTCTGAAACCTGCCGCCTGACCTCTGCAAAGAACAGTGCACTATTTGGGACTTTCTAGTGAAGGGTGTACATGATAGACTCTTAAGGTACTGTACATTATGTGAGGAATGTGTCTAGTGTCGACACTATAAGACTGTTCTAACTACACAGGTGACATTCAGCATAATAGACCAACACATGTGTCATGCATATTTATATGCATAGTGTTCCTTGTAACAACAGAATACATAGTGAAATCTTTACATATTTCCCGTAGAGTGGCTTGTGTTCCCTTTTTCAGGTGAAACTTTATTTATTTCTGTTATTACCAATTATGCTCCTATGCAGATTCATTCAGCATAAACTGAAATTGTAATTGATTGTTACAACCTTGATTTCTATTTTTACTTTTGTAATAAACAATAGTAGGAATCTTTGCGTCTTATTTCGCCCAAAATATTCTAAACTTTATATATATGTCAGAGCATCTTTTGATCCTATTATTATCTAGGAAAACACCAGGAACTGAGATTAATACTGTTCCGAGCAACCAGGTAAGGACTTATTGTACTAAACTGTCTATCTTACTGAACTAAGGTTTCCTACATGCGTATAAACCTGTCTGTCTCTATCAACATCCAGACTCGGGAGGTTCTTCAGTAACCTACACAGATCAATTCCATCTACGTACAATCTATGCTTTACATACAGTATATGACGACACTAATATACAAACTGTTTGCTAGTCTGTTCCTTGAACTCACAATCCTCGGGGTTTTTCCTAAAGTCTACCCAGACTCTTCCCTGTAGGGGGCAGGAAGCACTGACATCTGATATGATCAGTTGAATGACGTTTTAAAAGTAACGTCAAGTGTCTTTAGGTCCTGAGGGCCAAAAGGAAAACTTATCTCGAGATGAACGGCACTATTGAAAATCCAGATACATTAATGCTCTGGTAAACTTCCATCAGCACGACATGGCCTGAGCCAAAAAAAACGATTTTGAGCGAAGCGAAAAATCTATTTTTGGGTGAGGTAGCCATGTCGTCCTGATGGTCCCGCACTCCTTTTGACAAAGGATAACGATTCCCTCCCTAATATACTGTATCTGTTACACGTACAAAGCTACAAAGAATGGCTAGATGGCGCCACGAGGCGGCGGGGTGGCGCCTATTTACAGTACAGTAGGAGCGTTGCCTTAATAACGGCTCTTCTATATTCTTGCCACTTTTTCCCCTTGAAGCGAAAACGCTATTAGGGGTGTAGATAGCTATGAAACGTGTCAAGAATACGTCCTCTGATTTTATGCGATATCCCTTATTAAAAATCTTCAGGGGATATTCGCTCAAGGAGTTAGAATTCTGGATACCTTTGGTAAATTCTCTGGGATATATCACTGTAGTCAAATATAACCTAGGAAGCTACTAACGAAGGAACTTCCATCAGGACGACATGGCTACCTCACCCAAAAGTAGATTTTTCGCTTTGCTCAAAATCCGTTATTTAATATGGGTATTACTTTCGGCGTAGCTGAAATGACGAGCCATTAGAATTTTAACGAGGGTTTACTACCTCCATCGCTAGTTAGCGGGGGGTAGGGAGGGGTAGCTTGCTACCCCCCCCCCACACCTGTGTGGTGAGCTCACTTTGCTTAGAGGTAGGACTTCACGGGGGATAGGACTGGCGGGCAAGTTTGATTAAATAGCTAAGGTTTGCAGAGTTAGGAAAAATACAAATTATCTCCGAATTTGTCATTTGTTCCGTAACTGAAATACAAACCACGCTATTTAATATGGGTGACTCAACCCTTAGGAAGAGTGGAAAAGTCCCAGCCATACTGGCATTTGGCTTTGCCCGGGGACTCATTATCTGAGTTTGTCAGCACTCAACACTAAAGAGTCCCTGCACCTCGCTCGCACCTTGCTATGCAAGGGCTGCGGCCTACATAAGCTGTGTGTGAAGGATTGTGTGTGACTCGTCCTAGGAAGTTGACCTGAAGTTCTTAGATGGAAAACTTTAGGCTAGGACTTTCCCAATACCACCTCGTCAGGGTATGGGGACGTGACAGTATTAACTTAATACTAGGAACACAAGGAAACATGGTTTACCTGCAGTGGTTTGAGGTCAGCTGTGCAGAGAACTAGGGATGCTGCTTTCCCCAAGAGAGGGAAGGATGAAGAAAAGAATATGGGCCAGATTTACCTTTTCTTTCATGCAGACTAAGACCGGGTAACAATGCCTTCAACCCTCTGCTACTTGTCTATTAAGGAGCCTGAGGTTTAAACCAGCTGTTGCGCAGCCACCACATGGCCGATAGAGAACGTATCGAGCCTCCTGTGTGTCACGTCTTGCAGGTAGTGGGCTGTGAAGGTCGTCTGACGCTTCCACACCCCTGCTTGTAGAATCTACGTCACTGAGAAGTTCTTCTTGAAAACCAGGGGCGTAGCTACGCCCCTGACATCATGCGCTCTAAGGCGACATGATGGAGGAGGGTCAGGATTCAGGGACAGATGGATCACCCTACGAATCCAAGCCGAGATGGTATTCTTGGTGACCCTCCTCTTCGTTCTCCCAGTACTCACAACAAAGCTTGCGCTTGGGGATGAATACAACCGTTCTTTGATATATAATCTCAGACTCCTTACTGGACACAGTAGGGGATGGTCTGGGTCATCTGTTACAGAACGCAGACTCGGAATCCGGAAAGAGTTGAATCGAGGATCCGGCACTCCCGGATTCTGTGTCTTAGCCACAAACTCAGAGACGAATCTGAACGTTACCTCCCCTCATCCCCTTGCATGGGCAATGTCATACGAGAGACCATGAAGTTCACTGACTCGCTTGGCCGAAGCCAAAGCTAGTAGGAACACCGCCTTCCAAGTTAGGTGGCGATCTGAAGCCTGCATAATGGTTCGTAGGGAGGTTTCTTACGAGACCTGAGAACTCGAACCACGTTCCATGTGGGAGGTCTCACTTCCGACTGAGGGCAGGTAAGATCATATCTTCGTATGAGTAGGGAAAGTTCCAGCGAGGAAAAAATGTCCACTCCTTTGAGCCTGAAGGCTAGACTTAAGGCTGAGCGATAGCCTTTCATTGCCGAGACTGAAAGGCGCATTCTTCCCGCAAATATACGAAGAACTCCGCTATCGCTGGAATAGTGGTATCGAGTGGAGAGATACCCCTTCACGACTCCCACCACAGAAAACTCGCCACTTTGCCTGGTAGACCCCTGCGGATGACCTATGCAGGTGTCCAGACATCCCGTTCGCAACTTGTTGCGACCATCCTTTCTTAGTGAAGAGATGCTGGATAGTCTCCAGGCGTGAGGTCGAAGCGAAGCTACGGCTTTGTGAAAGATGTTGGCAGTGGTTGTCTGAGTAGACTGTGTCGTGGAAGGAGCTCTCTCGGAACTCTGATAGGAGTTGCGGAAGGTCCAGAAACCATTCTGCGTGATGCCATAGCGTAGCTATAAAGGGTCATCGAAAGATTGACCGATAATCTGGTCTTGTTGAGCACCTTCCGCATCAGACAGAACGGGTGAAAAGCGTACACGTCGGTGCTGTCCCACCGTTGTTGGAAGGCCTCTTGCCAGAGTGCCTTGGGATCTAGGACTGGGGGGCAATACAGCGGGAGCTTGAAGTTCAGCGCTGTAGCGAACCGATCCACAGTCGGGTAACCCCACAAAGTCAGGACTTTGTTGGCTACTGAATGATCCAAGGACCACTCGTTACTCATTATCTGAGACGCTCTGCTTCGACTGTCGGCGAGCACATTCCCTTTGTCTGGAATGAAGCGAGCCGATAGAGGAATCGAGTGGACTTCGGTCAGTGAACCCTCGCTACTTCGCGGTTCGACAATCGCGGATTCACCACTTCGCGGGGTTTTCCCATAACCCATATATATATACATATCGCGGATTTTCCGGAAAATTCGAAAATACCGCGAAATCTGAAGACAACCAAATACGATATTTTGTTACCTGTAATTCCATTAATACTGTAATTAGTAATATCTGCTCTTACTGATTGTTCATTGCATTACATATGATATATAATTCAGCACAGAAAGAAATAAAACACGAAAAGAGAATGTGATCATACGATAATTCAGTACGTAGTAAAATTAAATCGAACATGAAACGCAAATCAGATGCAGTCATACCATATTAGAATGGTGTGTACTGTAATGGATGTGCTTCTTTTCCATGAATCTTTTGTATGTATACGTACGTAGTACAGTACTGCATCCAATAATATTCTTTGTTGCAAAAATCACATTTCGAATACTGTAAGCGTACGAGAGAGAGAGAGAGAGAGAGAGAGAGAGAGAGAGAGAGAGAGGCGTAAAATAGCGTACGTAAATTTTTATTATTATTGTTATTATTATTATTATTGTTGTTGTTGTTAATAAAATTATTATTGTTATTATTATTATCATTATTATTATTATTATTACTGTACAGTATTATTATCATTATTTATTATTATTACGGTATTGTACTTAATCTACGTACGTTCATTATGCGCGGGGCATCTTCTATGAGTAACCAACGCATCATAGTACTGTAAGACGGGTTGTGATTGGTTCAAGCGCTGATAGATGACGAATCAGAACTCAAGTTTTGTTATCTAGCCTGTGATTGGTGTTTTGCCCGCATCTTCTACCCGCAGCATCAAAGTTCTCGCGGGGCTGAATCGTTCACTTTCTCTTTCCGCGTATTGCTGAGTAGACGTTCTTAAGTTTGTGAAGTTTAATCTGTGCTGTGTGCGACTGTTATAAGTTGAACTTTTTGTTGAACTTTCTGTTAAATCCTACTGTACAATGCCTCCCAAGCGTTCTGCTTCTAGTAAGGCTGGTAGTGAGCCTAAACGCCACCGAAGGATGATGACGATAGCTGAGAAGGTTACGCTTCTCGACATGTTAAAAGATGGTAGAAGTTACGCGGCCGCCGGCCGCCATTTTGGCATCAACGAATCCACCGTTCGCTATATCAAAAAGGACGAGGCGAACATTAGAAAGACTGCTGCAATCACCTTTAGCAGATCAGCGAAGCGAGTCGTTACAACGCGTAATAAAACGATCGTACGCATGGAAGGTGCTTTAGCTGTGTGGATTGCCGACTGCCGGAAGAACATAGCGTTGGATACGAACACCATCCAAACAAAGGCTTTGAGCTTATATGAGAATTTTGCTGCAAAGGAACCTAAAGACGACGACGGCAACCATGCTGAAGATGATGATGATGCAGATGATCCTCAACCAGGGACATCCACTGATTCCCAGCCTCAGAAACGTTTTTCCGCAAGCAAAGGATGGTTCGCGAAGTTTCAGAAACGCTTCGCCCTGAAAAGCGTTTCCCTGCATGGGGAGTCTGCTTCCGCTGACACTGCCGCTGCTGAAACTTACGTGAACCAGACGTTCAAGAATATTATCGCCGAAGGTGGATACAAGCCGGAACAAGTCTTTAATATGGATGAGACTGGCTTGTTTTGGAAGAGAATGCCGTCGCGAACTTTCCTGTTCAAAGAGGAAGCCAAAGCCTCTGGCTTTAAGGCATTCAAGGATCGCGTTACCCTCGTGATGTGTGGCAATGCTGCTGGATTTTTGTTAAAGCCGGGGCTTATTTATAAGTCGAAAAATCCTCGCGCTTTGAAAAATAAAAATAAGAATCTCCTTCCCGTGTACTGGATGCATAATCAAAAAGCATGGATTACGAAGATGCTGACCTCCAACTGGTTCCACCAGTGTTTCATCCCGCAAGTCCATGAATATCTCTTAGAGAAGGGCTTGCCATTCAAGATCCTTCTCCTTATGGATAACGCTGGTGGACACGCAACTGACCTGTCGCGTGAGGGCGTTCAGGTTGAGTTCCTGCCACCCAACACCACGTCATTAATTCAACCGATGGACCAGGGGGTTATCAGGGCGTTCAAGGCCCTCTACACGAAGAATACCTTGGCGGACCTCGTTGCGTGTGTGGATGCTGCCCAAGATGACGAGGATGAAGATTTCAACTTGAAGGCGTACTGGCGGCAGTACACCATAGCCACGTGCCTGCAGAATATTCAAAAGGCACTTCAAGAGATGAAACCTGCAACCGTGAATGCGAGCTGGAAGAAGCTGTGGCCCGATATTGTTTACGACGACAAGGGATTTACTCCGTCGGAAATCCAACACTCTGCAATACGGAAATCTGTGCAGTTGGCTGCCATAATTGGAGGTGACGGGTTTGGCGACATGACGACTGAAGACGTCGACGAGTTGTTGGACTGCCATTCCCAGCCCCTAACTGACGCAGACCTCGAAGACCTGACGAAATCGGCAAGTGAGGAAGAGAGTGAGGGTACCCAGGAAGAGACCCAAGAAAATGTCGAAGAAACGGGCTTAACATTAGAACGGCTTGCCAAGTTCTGCAACCATATCAAGGAGGCGAAAGAAATGTTACAAGAGTGGGACGAGGATATGGTTCGCTCGATGCAATTCTCCAATAAGGTCGATGACATCATGACTCCCTACAGGATGCTCTTGGATCGAAAAAAGAAGCAGCGGCAACAACTTCCGATCACAATGTTCTTCCAGCCTCGCAAAAAAGAGCCAGTTCCTCCTGCTAGTACGCCTTCGGAAGAAATTGAAGAAGTTTCCCAGGAAGAAGTTGAAGAGGTGTCCCAGGAAAAGACACCTCCGTCTGAAGAGACGTAAAATACTATCATTGACTGCACAGTAGAACACATCATCAGCTTCATCATCATCATTTCTACTGTGCAGCAAATTCATCGCCATCACCATTCAAGTTTTTCTTCAACTTCTTTCGTGGTGAGTACAGTAACAATCTTTATTTTTTACTTTAACCTGTTTTATAGTTTAGTAATGTACGTACTGTATGCATTAAGTTAAAGGGAAGGTTTTAAAAGTCTACATGTTGTAACCTATCATATTTTTTTTGTTTAAAATTTACATTTACGTACGTAAAACAATCTCTCTCTCTCTCTCTCTCTCTCTCTCTCTCTCTCTCAAATTGTTTTCCTGCTTTGCTACGTACAAGTACTGTATAATTTATATTTGTAAGGTAACATATTTTGTAAATGCTTTTACTGTACTGTAAATACTGTATGTACTGTATCATTATTTATCACTATCATCATGCGCGTTAAATGCCTTGTTTGTTCTGAGCGTGGTTGTTTACTGAGCGTACACGCCGTCGTTTCAGGCGGCGTCATAAAGAAAAAGATTTCATTTGGAAGTCCTAAGAAAAATACGTAAACTAAAACATTGGTAATAAAAAAATCAACATACAGTACTGTATAATCAATATAATCGATGCAAAAACTAACCTATACATATATGTGTACACTAAATGAGTTTGTTTCTTCATTATGATCAGAGATGAACGTAAACAAAACATTGGTTGCCATTTTTTATCGTGCTTTTTAGGTGTTTAGGAAACGCATGATATAAAATCGCCTTTAATATTTGTGCCTGTTTTAGTTTAGGGTGCTGTAGTACATGCATTAAGTGTTCTGTACATTAAAGGGTGGTTTGTTAACAGTACTACGTACAAGGGAAGGTTTTAAAAGTCCGAATATACATGTTAAATAAATAGGTAAATATGATGTCACTACTTCGCGGATTTTCACCTATCGCGCCCGCGTCTGGAACCTATCTACCGCGATAAACGAGGGTTCACTGTATCTCAGTATCTCTACTGAGAGATGGGATAACTGCTTTGAAAAGGTACCTCCTTGCTTGTTGATGTAAGCTACTACTGTGGTGTTGTAGCTCATCACACCACAGAATGATCCGCCAGGTCTTTGTTGGAACTGTTGAAAGGCCGGGAACACGGCCTTCATCTCTAGCAGATTCATATGGAGGCACTTTTCCGATTCTGACCACAGGCCTGAAGTACTGTGGTACAGAACGTGCCCCCCTCCCCCCTTTTGTGGTGTCCGAAAACCGCATCCAATCCGTGGGAAAGAAATGAGAAGATCCATTCTTCTTCGTAGGTTCTCGCCTGCTCGCCTGTCACCCACCATTGGCGGTTCGTCTGTTCCGCAGAATCCATAGGGATCATGATGTCCGGGGAATCGCAGTCTTGATTCCACTAGGACCTGAGTCGCCCCTGGAGAAACCTCATCCTGAGGCGACCGTTGAGAACTAGACGAGCCAAGGGTGAAAGGTGACTGAGGAGACGTAACCCCGATTGGGTTGGAAGCTCTTCTCGTCTGAGGAAAGGGCTTGTGACTCTTCTCAGCCTTGCTATCCTGTCATCTGATGGAAGGCCTTATGGAGATTGGTGTCTATAATCATGCCTAGGTGAACCAGTCTTTGATTGGGCAGCAGAGCGGACTTCTCGAGACTTACCCTGACCCTTAGGTCCTGGCAAAGTCCTAGAAGTTTGTCTCGGTGTCAAAGAGGGAGTAACTCCGAGTCTGCTAGGATCAGGCCGTCATCCAGATAATGAAGGAGACGGAAGCCGATCCTGAGTGCCCACAAAGATATTAGGGAAAAAACTCTGGTGAAACCCTGTGGTGCTGTGGAGAGACCGAAACACAGCACCTTGAACTGGTACTCCTTGTTGTCTATGCTCAATCCTAAGTACTTCCTTGAAGACGGATGGACTGGGATCTGGAAGTACGCGTCCTTCAGATCCAGTGTACACAAGAAGTCTTGCGGTTTACTGCAAGACTGACTGTGTCTGCGGTCTCCATGCTGACCGGAGTTTGCTTTAATCTGGGCCTCTGCCCACAGAGTTCGCCCCCTTGCTGATCTCATGGCAAGAGTGCTAAATGACACCGGATTCGTCCTCAGGGGAGGTAGAGGTGTTGTGAACAGGACGCAATATCCCTGACTGATTACGGAAATCGTCCAGGAAACGGCCCTGAGTTGTCGCAACCTGTCTGCGCAACCTTGTAGGTATCCCGCCACTGGCGGACATGCAGGGGAACTGGCAATCCTAGCGTTTGCGGCCTTGGCTGCTCCTTCTAGGATTCTTCCCTCCCCTGGGGGACTAATTGCCTTTCTTGTCCTTGACCGAAAAGGGCTTAGACCCCACTGTCTTAGCTGCCGTTGTTTTGGTGGGACGTGGTTGCTGAGGTGCTGGAAGTTTATAGGGCTTGAATGTCAAAGCCCCATATAGGAGGGAGTCTTGGTGACTTCCTACACCTCTCAGCCGCCTGCTTCACGTCCTTAGGCTCAAACAGGTTCGTTCCCATAACGAAAGAATGTCTGAGCCTGTAGATTTTGGTGCTAGGGGACTCCCGTTACTGTCTTGGAGTCCTTTGACTCCCTCCCGGGAGGGATGCTGGACTCCAACCACGACGGAGGCAGGCTCCTCTCCACCCCTATTCGAGAAGACTTTACCGCGCGAGGTGGGGTTTCCCTTAATGGTGTGATTGGGGAACGTCTCACCTCCCGTGACTCTCCTGAGGGCGGGAAAACTTTGTCCGAAGGTGAGGGAGAAAAGTCTGAGGGGGGAGAGTGCCTGCCTCGAAGACAGCTACGTCCTCGTAGAAGTTACCTCATCCGAAACTCCTCTTTTCCTCATCGGGGGAGTAGATGTAGCCAAGGATTTGTGGCTCAACTCAGAGAGAACAGCTTAAAAGCCTGTGCTACCGCTTTGAATAGAGTCCCAAACCAGGCTGACAGCTGCGCTGTCAGACACTCCCTCTGGAGGGGAAGTCGCCTGTAAAAAGATAAGGAAGGCATGTCCCTGGGCCTTTCTGGAACCTTCCCCCCACCGGCAAGCGCGCTGTTCTGTGCTTGGGGGGGGGGGAATATGGCGATGGCGCCCTTACCGCGCGATGTCCGGCAGCCTCGCGCGGGGGAGGGTATTGGTGATTGCGCTAGGGAGCGCGCTGGCACTCGCACGATGGGGAATACCCGGGGGTCGCGCGCGAGAGACTGCCGAAGCGCTGATGCCAGCGCGCGGGAATACCCTGGGCTCGCGTGCGGGAGACTGCTGAAAACGCTCACGGGCAGGCGAGAATTCATAGAGTGCGCAGGAATCACATTGATGTGCAGGATCAGAATGAAGAGCCCGTGTGGACCAGAATGTTGGAGCGTGCTGCAGCGCGTAGGAGTTTGTTGGCGCGCGCGCACGGAAGACAATCGGCGCGCGCGCGGGAGGAAGACCATCGGTGCGCGCGATGGTCCCTCAGTATGAGGCACCTCTCTGATGGATATACGAGGTGCCTCACACTGAGGGACCTGGGGGAACCCAAACATAAAATAAGGCAATAAGGCAAAAAGCAGTAGTATCTCAACGGGTGGCTGGTACCAAGACTTTCCTAATACCACCTCACCAGGGCATGAGGACACAACAGTATTGGCGTAATACAGGAACACAAGGGAGCATGGTTTACTTGCAGTGGTTTGAGGTCTGCTTATGTAGAGAACCCTGGATACTGCTTTACCCAAGAGAGGGGAGGATGAAGAAAAGAATAAGAGCTGGTCAAACCTTTTCATTCACACAGACTAAACTGGGTAACAGTGCCCTCAACCTTCTGCTACTTGTCCAATAAGGAGCTTGAGGTATTATACCAGCTGTTGGGCAGCCACCACAGGGCCGACAGAGAACGTATCGAGCCTCCTATGGGTCACATCTTGCAGGTAGTGGGCTATGAACACGTTTTGACATTTCCACACCCCAGCCTGTAGAACTGCCTCAGAGAGAAGTTTCTTTTGAAGACCAGACGTAGCTACGCCCCTGACATCGTGGGCTCTGGGGCGACATGAAGGAGGAGGGTCCGGATTCAGGGCATGGTCTATGACCTTGCAAATCCAGGCTGAGATGGAATTCTTATTGACCCTCCTCTTATTCCTCCCTGTTCTGACGAGAAATGCAGACACAGGGGACGGGCTGCAGCTGTTCTCTCGAGGTGCAGCCTCAAACTCCTCACTGGGCAGAGTAAGAGATGATCAGGGTCACCAGTTACAGAGCGGGGACTCGAAATCCAGAAGAAGTCGAATTGGGGATCTGCAACTCCCGGATTCTGAGTCTTGGCTACAAACTCAGGAACGAAGCCAATCGTTACCTCTCCCCATCCCCTTGAATGGGCGATGTCGTATGAGAGACCATGAACTTCACTAGCTCACTTGGCCAAAGCTAAAGCTAGTAGAAACACCGACTTCCAAGTGAGGTTCGATTTGTTGGCTGGCGTAATGGTTCATATCTAGGTCTCTTTAGAGACCTGAGAACTTGAACCACGTTCCATGGGGGAGGTCTCACTTTAGACTGAAGACAGGTAAGTTCGTAACTCCGTGTGAGTAAGTAAAGTTCCAGCGATGAGAAAATATCCAGTCCATTGAGTCTAAGGGCTAGGCTTAAGGCTGAGCGATATCCTTTAACCGCCGAAACTGAAAAGCGTATTTCTTAATGCAAATACACAAGCAACTCCGCTATTGCTGGAATAGAGGCATCGAGGGGAGAGATACCACTTCCACGACACCAACCACAGAAAATCTTCCACTTTGCCTGGTAGACTGCTGCTGATGATTTCCGCAGGTATCCAGGCATCCTGCTTGCAACTTGTTGCAAAAATCCTCTCTGAGTGAGGAGATGCTGCATAGTCTCCTGGCATGAAGTCGTAGTGAAGCTACAGCTTTGTGGAAGATGTTGGCATGTGGTTGTTTGAGTAGATCGTGTCATGGAGGGAGTTCTCTTAGAGACACCGTCAGGAGGTGCAGAAGATCCGTAAACCATTCCGCATGATGCCATAGTGGAACTATGAGAGTCATTGAGAGGTTGACTGATGTTCTGGCCTTATTGAGTACCTTCCTCATAAGACAGAATGGGGGAAAGGCGTAAACATCGATGTTGTACCACCGGTGTTGGAATGCATCTTACGAGAGAGCCTTCGGGTCTGGGACTGGGGAAAGTACAATGGGAGCCTGAAGTTTAGGGCCTTTGCGAAGAGATCCAGAATTGGAGAACCCCACAAAGTCACAACTTTGTTGGCTACTAGATAATCCAAAGACCACTCGGTACTCACTATCTGAGATGCTCTGCTCAGGTTGTCAGTGAACACATTCCTCTTGCCCGGAATGAAGCATGCCAATAGTGGTATTGAGTGAATCTCGGACCATCTCAGTATCTCTACTGCCAGATGGGATAGGAGCTGCAAAAAAGTATCTACTTGTTTGTTGATGTAAGCCACTACTGTGGTGTTGTCGCTCATCACCACCACTGAGTGGCCCCCCAGGAATTGGTGGAACTGTTGAAGGGCCAGGAAGCCTACCTTCATCTCTAGGAGATTTATGTGGAGGTACTCTTCTGACTCTGACCTGTGGCTTGAGGTCATGTTGTAAGCACGACGGGCCCACCACTCTTTTTTGAAGTGTCTGAGAATAGCATCAAATCAGGGGGAAGGACGAGATGATCCACTCCCTTTCATAGGTTCTTGTCTGCCACCCACCACTTGAGGTCTGTCAATTCCATGGGATCAGGATGTCCGGGGATGTCCTGAGGCAACCGTTGGGAACTAGACGGGCCAGTGATGAAAGGTGACCGAGGAGAGGTAACCATGGCTGGGCTGGAAGTTCTTCTCGTCTGAGAAAGGGTCTTGCGACCTTTCTCAGCCTTGATAATCTGTTGTCTGATGGGAAGGCTTTGTGGAGATTGGTATCTATTATCAAGCCTAGGTATACCAGTCTGCGTAGGAAGCAGGGAGGACTTTTCGAGATTTACCATGATCCATAGATCTTGGCAAAACCTCAGAAGTTTGTCTCGATGTTGAAAAAGGGTTAACACCGAGTCCGCTAGGATTAGCCAGTCGTCAAGATATCGGAAGAGACAGATGCCAATCCTGTGTGCCTAGATGACACTAAGGCCAACACTCTGATGAAGACTTGAGGTGCTGTGGAAAGACTAAAGCACAGCACCTTGAAGTGGTATTTCCTGTCGTCTAGGCTGAATCTTAAGTACTTCCTTAAAGACAAGTGGACAGGAATCTGGAAGTACGCATCCCCTTTCAGTCTGACTATTTCTGCCATTACCATGCTGAACGGAGTTTGTTTGACAAACTTGTTCAAAGCTGAGAAGTCAATGTCTGGTCTCCAGCCTCCAGACGCCTTTTTCACAAGAAAGAGTCGACTGAAGAAGCCTGGGGACCCGTCGAGGACCTCCTGGAGAGCGCCCTTCTTCAACAGAGTCTGGAGTTTGACCCGAAGGGCCAGCCCCTTTGCTGATCCCATGACAAAGGAGTCTATAGACACTGGTTTCCTGGTCAGGGGAGGGAGAGATGTTATGAAAGGGACGCGATACCTTAGGCAAATCACAGAGATTCTCCAGGGTTCGGCCTCGAGTTGCTTTCACCTGTCCGAGCAACTTTGTAAACATCCCCCTACTGGTGGACAAGCAGAGGGAATGCCTATCCTAGCGTTTATGACCTCGGCCACTCCCTCTAGAAAATTTTCCTCCTCTGGAGGACTTAGTGCCTTCTTAGACACAGTGGTCTTCGCTGCTGTCCTGTTCGTCGTGATCTTGGCTGAACGAGACTGCTGTGGAGCTGGTGGTTTATAGGACTTGGAAGTCAAAGGAGAAATATCCCGCTTAGACTTCCTCTTCTTTCGTCACCCAAACCTATCCCACTGGGAGGCAGACCACTCCCGACACTCACAACACTGGTTGTTACTATCACACCGTTGACCTCTGCAGGCGGGACAAAGGGTGTGGCGATCGGTCTCCACGGCCGACGTAAAGGTTCCGCAGGGCCAGTTGAGTCCAGGGCAGGTGCACATGGTCGCAGAAATCAACACACACACACACACACTAACACAAAGAAAAGGCACAAAAGAATTAATGGCAGTCCAATAACAACGACCATACATCATCCGAGCCAAGAGCAAAGTGAGCAAAATCACCGGTGTGTGAGTAGGAGTGGTAGCAAGCTACCCTCCTACCCACATTATATAGCGGTACTGTATGGGTAGTTAACCCTTGCTAGATTTTAATGGATAGTCATTTCAGCTTCGCCAAAAATAATACCAATAAATAAATAGTGTAGGTTTGTGTTCCAGTTACGGAACAAATCATTTATGTTAATGTAACTTAACAAATTCAATCAAATTAATTGTTCACATTTGAGAACTTGGCTCAAAAAAAGTAATCAAAGGAACTGGGTAATGTATCTATCTGCTGTCCTTACTCGTTCTTCCATCTCAAAAATTGAACCACTGGATCATTGCTTTTAGTCGAAAATATTCAATAACTGAGATTTATAGTTTGATGTGACATCATAAATTAAATGTAGTCCTGTAAGTATTAACCTGATTCATCCTCCTTTGAAATATCTCTGCCGTTCTTCCAAGCAACAACCTAAAAGGTGAATTGTGCAACCTTTGATAATCCTTCTCACCCAACCTTTGCTTTTGAGACACCTCTTCCCAAGCTTGCTCATCTGGTAAACCTGTTTGGGAACTATTAAACCTATTAAATTTATTTCAAAATTTCCTGCATTAAACCTTCATGAGCAATATCACCAATGAGATCAACCGTTGGTACATTATTACTGCAAGGCCCTATACAATATCCTAATATACTACCCTAGAGTTTACCTTTGCATAGTTTATACTGCTAGATGTGCTAGTAGCAATCTATTAACACCCAATGATACATTATCTATGAAAATAGGAACAACTGTAACTTTTTGTTTTCGGTAGCCTCTATATAAGAATCTCCTTATTTGAGTAGCCTAATCATAAAAATTAAGCTGTATTCATAAAATCGGGAAATTGTGAATTAAATCATTTGCCTACATAAAGTGACTACTATACGTAGTCTGTGAATGTTGTATTTGAAACCCAATAGACACATAATACCTCTTTACTGCGGTTCAAATTCTGTTACCAAATTATCAGCATTTACAAATACTAAATTAAGTTGATCTGGAGAGGCCAGACCACATGTGGTCTGCGATGAAGATTATATGAAGTAGGCATATGGCTAATGTCCCCCCTCTGGCACCATCTACTGGGATGACTAGGCATTACAGGGGAGATGGAAAGGTGGAAATTTTTTGCTTCTCTATTTTTAATTGCAGGTTGGGAAGCCAGAGACATCGAAGATTATGGAATGATAAATACCAGGTAAGATTCACTGAAATAAAGGCTTAATTAAAGGTTAAATGTGGCTCATGAATGGCAAAGACAAGGGAAAGGACAATGTGCTAAAGACTGAACATATACACACATGATCAGGCCCCCATCCCCACCCAACTAAGACCAGGGAGGGCCAGGCAATGGGTGCTGATGACTCAACAGGTAGACCTAGAGGCTCCCCCAAACCCAACCCCCTTGCCAATGAGGATAATGGGTAGCAGACACCATTAGAAACTATAAAGCTTGAGTCTTCCTCGAACCCCCGTTCAACTGATTGCCAGTCAAAGACATGTCCAATATGCTACCACAACCCTATAAGTTACTCATCTTTCTTACATGTAATTCATCTTCATTCAATAACCATCTTTAGTATTCCTCCCACGGGTAATTAGTTAAAATTGGTTGCTTTATCAACAAAATGCAGCTAAAACATAAAATATGTTATTTTTATTAGTAAAATAAATTTTTGAATATACTTACCCGATAATCATGTAGCTGTCAACTCCGTTGCCCGACAGAATTCTATGGAGGGATACGCCAGCTATCACAATACTAGAAGGGGGTGTACTTACCAGCGCCACCTGTGGCCAGGTACTCAAGTACTTCTTGTTGACACCTCCTCAATTATTCCTCGGTCCACTGGTTCTCTATGGGGAGGAAGGGAGGGTCGATTAAATCATGATTATCGGGTAAGTATATTCAAAAATTTATTTTACTAATAAAAATAACATTTTTCAATATTAAACTTACCCGATAATCATGTAGCTGATTCACACCCAGGGGGGTGGGTGAAAACCAGTGTACAAGATTAAAGGATAGCTAAGTATCCCATATTTCATATAACAGTTATCTCAAATAACAATGAAATAATAAGTACCTGGTAAGGAAGTCGAATTGAACCGTTACTCTGCCTCTTTTTTAAGTTCGTCTTCCTTACTGAGCGCAGCGTTCCTCTTGGAGGCTGAATCAACCCAAAGGTGCCAAAGTATATGGGGTTGCAACCCCTACTAAAGGACCTCTACAAAACCTCTAACCCAGGCGCTTCTCAAGAATGAATAGACCACCCGCCAAATCAAAAGGATGCGGAAGGCTTCTTAGCCTACCGTAACAACCATAAAAACAACAATAAAAGCATTCAAGAGAAAGGTTAAAAAAGGTTATGGGATTAAGGGAATGTAGTGGCTGAGCCCTCACCTACTACTGCACTCGCTGCTACGAATGGTCCCAGGGTGTAGCAGTTCTCGTAAAGAGACAGGACATCTTTAAGATAAAATGATGCAAACACTGACTTGCTCCTCCAATAGGTTGCATCCATTATGCTCTGCAGAGAACGGTTTTTATTAAAGGCCATCGAAGTAGCTACGGCTCTTACTTCGTGGGTCCTTACCTTCAGCAATGCAAGGTCTTCCTCCTTTAAGTGAGAGTGGGCTTCTCTAATCAGAAGCCTTATATAATATGAAACCCCATTCTTGGACATGGGCCTCGAAGGTTTCTTGATGGCACACCATAAGGCTTCTGACTGTCCTCGAAGAGGTTTAGACCTCTTAAGATAGAATTTGAGAGCTCTGACAGGGCAAAGAACTCTCTCTAGTTCGTTACCTACCATGTTGGAGAGGCTAGGTATTTCAAACGATCTAGGCCAAGGACGTGAAGGAAGTTCGTTCTTTGCTAGGAATCCGAGCTGAAAAGAACATGTTGCAGATTCGGTCGTGAAACCAATGTTCTTGCTGAAGGCATGAACCTCACTGACTCTCTTAGCTGTTGCAAGGCAGACGAGAAAAAGAGTCTTGAGGGTAAGGTCCTTGAAGGAAGCTGACTGGAGAGGTTCGAACCTAGGTGACAAAAGGAACCTTAAGACTACGTCTAGGTTCCAGCCTGGAGTGGATAGACGACGCTCTTTAGACGTCTCAAAAGACTTAAGAATGTCTTGAAGGTCCTTGTTGGAAGAAAGGTCCAAACCTCTGTGGCGGAGAACTGAAGCCAACATACTCCTATACCCTTTAATCGTAGGGGCTGAAAGGGATCTCTCATTCCTAAGATGTAGAAGGAAGTCAGCTATTTGGGTCACAGAGGTATTGGTAGAGGATATTGAATTGGCTCTACACCAGCTTCGGAAGACCTCCCACTTAGACTGGTAGACTCTACGAGTGGAAACCCTTCTCGCTCTGGCAATCGCACTGGCTGCCTCCTTCGAAAAGCCTCTAGCTCTAGCGAATCTTTCGACAGTCTGAAGGCAGTCAGCCGAAGAGCGTGGAGGTTTGGGTGCAACCTGTCTACGTGAGGTTGACGTAGAAGGTCCACTCTTAGAGGTAGAGTCCTGGGGATGTCGACTAGCCATTGAAGTACCTCTGTGAACCATTCTCTTGCAGGCCAAAGGGGAGCAACCAGCGTCAGCCGTGTCCCTTCGTGCGAAATGAATTTCTGCAGAACTTTGTTTATTATCTTGAACGGTGGGAATGCGTACAGGTCGAGATGGGACCAGTTCAGTAGAAAAGCATCCACATGAACTGCTGCAGGGTCTGGAACAGGGGAACAGTACAGCGGAAGTCTCTTGGTTATGGAGGTGGCAAACAGATCTATGGTAGGTTGACCCCACAAGGTCCAAAGTCTGTTGCACACACTCTTGTGGAGGGTCCATTCCGTGGGAATGACCTGATTCCTTCTGCTTAGGCGATCTGCTGAGACGTTCATATCGCCCTGAATGAACCTCGTGACCAGAGTGAGGTTTAGACTTCTTGACCAAATGAGGAGGTCCCTTGCGATCTCGTATAGGCTCCTCGAATGGGTCCCTCCTTGTTTGGAGATGTAAGCCAAGGCTGTGGTATTGTCTGAGTTCACCTCCACCACTTTGCCTAGCAGGAGGGACTTGAAGTTCAACAGGGCTAAATGAACTGCTAGTAGCTCCTTGCAGTTGATGTGGAGTAATCCCTGTTCTTCGTTCCACGTTCCCGAGCATTCCCGTCCGTTCAAGGTCGCACCCCAGCCCGAGTCCGATGCATCTGAGAAGAGATGAAGATTGGGGGTCTGAATAGCCAACGATAGACCCTCCCTGAGAAGGAGGTTGTGCTTCCACCACAGGAGAGTGGTCTTCATCTCTTGGGTGATTGGGATAGAGACTGCTTCGAGAGTCGAACCCTTGTCCCAATGAGCTGCAAGATGGAATTGAAGAGGGCGGAGGTGGAGTCTCCCTAGCTCGACGAACAGGGCCAGTGATGAAAGGGTCCCTGTGAGACTCATCCACTGTCTCACCGAGCAACTGCTCCTCTTCAGCATGCTCATGATGCACTCTAGGGCTTGGCTTATCCTGGGGGCCGATGGAAAAGCCCGAAAATCCTGACTCCGAATCTCCATTCCCAGGTACACAATGGATTGGGAGGGAAAGAGTTGAGACTTTTCTATGTTGACTAATAGACCCAGTTCTCTGATTAAGTCTAAAGTCCAATTGAGATTCTCCAGACAGCGACGACTCGTGGAGGCTCTCAACAGCCAGTCGTCTAAGTAGAGGGAGGCTCTGATGTCCGATAAGTGTAGGAATTTTGCTATATTCCTCATCAGATGAGTAAAGACCATAGGAGCTGTGCTTAGGCCAAAACACAGGGCTTGGAATTGGTAGACAACCTTTCCGAAAACGAATCTCAGGAAAGGTTGGGAGTCTGGATGAATAGGAACGTGAAAGTAGGCATCTTTCAAGTCCAACGAGACCATCCAGTCCTCCTGCCTGACCGCTGCTAAGACCGACTTCGTCGTCTCCATCGTGAACGTCTGCTTGGTGACATACGCGTTGAGCGCGCTGACGTCCAGCACCGGTCTCCAACCTCCTGTCTTCTTGGCCACAAGAAAGAGACGGTTGTAGAAGCCCGGGGATTGATGGTCCCGGACTATAACCACTGCCTTCTTCTGCACAAGTAGCGACACCTCCTGGTGCAATGCTAGCCTCTTGTCCTCTTCTTTGTAGTTGGGAGAGAGGTTGATGGGCGATGTGGTCAGAGGTGGTTTGAGGCAGAATGGAATCCTGTAACCGTTCCTCAGCCAACTGACAGACTGGGCGTCTGCACCTCTCTTCTCCCAGGCTCGCCAGAAGATCTTGAGTCTGGCTCCTACTGCTGTCTGGAGATGCGGAGAGTCAGTTTTTTCCTTTAGATGTCCTGGAGCCTTTCCTGGACTTGCTCCTGTAAGAGTCTGGACGGGAGCTTCCTCGGCTGGGGGCTCTACCACGAAAGGGCGGTATGAACCTCGTAGCAGGGGTATCAGCCACTGGGGAGCGATAAGTCTTGGGGACTGAGGTAGCAACCTTAGACTTACGAGCCGATGAGGCTACAAGATCGTGTGTGTCCTTTTGTATCAGGGCAGCAGACAAGTCCTTAACCAGCTCTTCGGGGAAGAGGAACTTCGAGAGCGGAGCAAAAAGGAGTTGTGACCTTTGGCAAGGTGTAATGCTGGAGGAAAGGAAGGTACACAGCTGTTCCCTTTTCTTCAAAACCCCTGATACAAACATCGACGCAAGCTCACCAGATCCATCCCTAATGGCCTTATCCATGCAGGACATTAATAGCATGGCAGAATCCTTGTCCGCAGGAGAGGTCTTCTTGCTGAGGGCCCCCAGGCACCAGTCAAGAAAGTTGAACATCTCAAATGCTCTAAACAGTCCTTTCAGTAAGTGATCAAGGTCTGAGAAGGTCCAGCAAACCTTAGAGCGCCTCATTGCAGTTCTCCGAGGCGAGTCTACCAGACTTGAGAAGTCAGCCTGGGCAGAGGCAGGTACTCCCAAGCCTGGTGCTTCTCCTGTGGCATACCAAACGCTCGCTTTCGAAGTGAGCTTAGTCAGCGGGAACATAAAAGAAGTTTTGCCAAGGTGTTGCTTAGTCTGCAGCCACTCCCCTAAGATCCTTAATGCTCTCTTAGAGGACCTTGCTAGGACTAGCTTAGTATAGGAGGACTTAGCTTGTTGTATGCCCAGCGAAAACTCAGATGGCGGAGAGCGGGGAATAGCAGAGACAAAGTGGTCTGGGTAAACCTCCCTAAGCAGAGCCAAGACCTTACGAAAGTCAATAGACTGTGGAGAAGGCTTGGATTCATCCACGTCTGACGAGGGATCCAGGTGTGCCTCCTCATCATCAGACGCCTCATCACCAGAGTGTAGCGAAGATATCGGACAAGAATGCTGAACAGCAGAGTCAGAACGAGTAGGAACAATATTAGTGGTTTCCTCTTCAAGTAACTGTTGAGGGAGAACCTGAGGCTCAGACTGCAAAGGCTGAATAACAGACGAAGCAGAAGGAAGGCGCATGGGTGGAGGAGGCTGACTCCTAGCATGAGTGGTTGAACCCAAGGGTTGCGCTTGCTGAGCGGTTGGTGGAAGCGGAGTAGCAAGTTCCTGTTCCTGTGGTGTGAGCGGAGCGTGATGAGGTTGAGGCTGCGCAGAACAAGGTAAATGTCTCGCAAGCTGAGGCTCCTGAGGCGCAAGGCCAAGGTGTAGTGGAGCTTGCCTTGTGGATGGTTGAGCTCGCTGCAGCGAGAGCTGAGGAGACTGACTCATGGACGGGAGAGGTTGTTGTACCTCAGCCGAGAGTTGCACCACTGGTGGAGCAGCAAGGGGAGGCGGAGGAAGAGAGGTATAATCCTCCTGATCCCATAGCAAAGGTTGCCTTAAAGAAGGCGGAGGCTGAACACCACTGGGAACAGCAAACTCAGACCGTGGCTCAACATCGTACGCCTGGCAGGTGGTACTGCGAACAGGCGGAGCAAGCGGAGGCGGAGCGAGCGCAGGCGGAGCGAGCGCAGGCGGAGGGAGTGTAGGCGGAGGCGGAGGCGCAACACTCTCAGCCCGACACTCACGCATCAAGTCCGAAAGCTGTGCTTGCATGGACTGTAGTAGAGTCCACTTAGGGTCGGCAGAAACTACAGTAGGCTGAGGTAAAGCCTTAACAGTCGAGCTCTGCTGTGGCAGAACCTTACTCCTCTTGGGCGGAGTGCAATCGACAGATGACTGCGGCGAGTCAGAGCTGAGCCAATGACTGCAACCTGGCTGAGCACTCGCGGACTGGACTCTGCGTTTAAGTGGTCTCGAGACCTGAGACCAACGTTTCTTCCCTGACAGATGATCAGCGGACGAGAAAAAGACGGGCTCAATCGTCTGCAGGTGGGAGTGACGGTCTTTGGAAGACACGCCCGCAACCACCGAGGATACTTCTGTGCGCCTAACAAGGCCTGCCGAACCCTTATGCCCTTCGACATTGCTTCTCCCCTGGGCTTGGGAGCTTGCAAGAGGTCCCGGACTGGGAGGACGACTGGCTCGCACAGAAGTATCCTCACGCACCACACTGGCACTGACACTAGCACTTGGCACTGCACTGACACTAGCACTCGTCACAGCACTGGCACTAATTCCACCCACTGCACTCTTGACCTTAAGTTCCTTGACTTCGGCCATCAGAGACTTATGGTCACTTACCACTGACTCTACTTTATCGCCTAAGGCCTGAATAGCACGCAAAACAACAGACATATCAGGCGGAGGGCAAACAGTAGGTTCGGGGGTAGCCACTACAGGGGTAGGAAAAGGTAGGGGATCATGAGGTGAGGAAAACAGTGAAGAGTGAGAAGAACTCCTCCTAACTCTACCTCTCTCTAACTTAGATGAATATTTTAAAAGACGGACAAATTCCAGTTCCGAAAGTCCGGCGCATTCCTCACATCGATTTTCTAACTGACAGGGCCTGTCCCTACAGTCAGAACAAGCGGTGTGAGGATCTACCGAGGCCTTCGGAATACGCCTATTGCAAGACCTACATCGTCTATGGGAGGGGGCTTGCGAAATGTCAGACATCTTGAATCCAAAGAGTTAGCCAAAGGGGTTTCCAAAATCAAGCAAAAGATCGTTAACCGTTAATCAGGACTATATAAAAGCTATCTAGCTAATATAAGAAGGTTTCCAGTAAAGCGACAGCCGAAATCTGAGAGAATACTTCACCAATTAGCCGTGAACAAACTCGAAGATCATAAGCGTATCCCAGAACGTCTTGCCGGAAGCACGACAGAGGAATAATTGAGGAGGTGTCAACAAGAAGTACTTGAGTACCTGGCCACAGGTGGCGCTGGTAAGTACACCCCCTTCTAGTATTGTGATAGCTGGCGTATCCCTCCATAGAATTCTGTCGGGCAACGGAGTTGACAGCTACATGATTATCGGGTAAGTTTAATATTGAAAAACTATGTTTTACATAAGTGTAATAGCATTAGAGCTTTGCATACCTGTTGATACTTTTCAGTTATTTGTTGAACATCATCTTGGGACTGTTGCAGTTGACTCTCAATATATTCTTGTGACAAAAAAAGATACTGGATAATCAATTGAGCTAATCGATACATCTTCAGAAGGTTTCGTTGACCTGAAGCTGCACTAAGGTCGAACTCTGCTTCTGCATCACAAAATGTTACATGTGAAATATTTTCTTGAAGAAACTCTATACTGCATCCAGAAGCTAAATCATGAAGATCGATAGAAGCTAGTTTGTGCCAATCAACCCTCTCTCGTCTTTGAGAGGGGAACTCCACAGTAGGAGGAATGATTGATCCCCCCGCTGGTGACATCGAACCTAGCCTGGTCCTCATCATAAGATTTTTCTTGGATGCTCTTGTTCAAAGTGTTGTATATTCATTCTGAAAGATAAAGATCTGTGAAACCATTTTATAAAGACAATACAATCTTGTTACTGTATATAATAAAAAAAATTTATGCATTTAGTAACCTACAGACTGTATCACAGAAATTTCGCAAATACAGTAAAACAAAACTTCGACTACTGAAATACAATTAGAGCTGGCAGGCCAAATAGACAATAAAATTACTGAAAAGGATATTAATAAACTACAATCATTCATGATTAATATGAATAAAGAAAAAAAATCCTAGCACTAGCACTGAAGGGTATCATCATAAAACTTCCTGTCTTGTGACTCATGAAATCTATGCAGATACCATTGCTCACAATTTGTTTTATATTAAAATGAAATAATCATCAAAATTTTTGATAACAAAAAATAATGCATTTTCTTGTAGGGATCAATGTTTTTGGTTTATCGAGTTACTTTTACTAATTACCCCGTAACTATGAAAGTAAGAGGAATTTTGACAAAATATTTCGTGTACGGATCCTCCATTGCCATACAAAGATCAGTGATTTTTTTTCAGGATTTTGTGTTTTTTATCCTCTACCCCCATATATTGGCATATTGGCTAGGCCCCTTAAAAGGTCTGTACTACCAAAATTTGGGACACAGAAACATTTGTATGATAGCTTCTTTGCTATGTAAATTATTCAAAATTGCTGGTTGAATGATACTGGGTGTAAACTAAAGGAATTCCTGGAATTAGTCAAGCCTGATTATTCGCTCAATATCTGTGATTCCGAAAGTCCTGGTCTATTCCAACACCCTACTCCTTCTTTGTTAATTGACGGTCCATTCTATCCACCACAAAAGAAAAGTTGTCCCTTGGAAAGAAGATACCACCCGAAGATTTCGACTTCAGTGATGTCGAGTAATGGCACCTTTACAAATGCTATGAATCATCCCTAAAGCTGAAGATGAACTTGAACCTGTAGTAATGTAAGTACAGTACAGCTATATTTGTTTCTGTTAATATATAAGGGTGGATATAGCTTATTGGTTAGAATGTAAACTTTCTTATAACTTGTAAAATATTTTTCCTTTATGATATATTATTGTGATACCTTGCTAAGAGTGAAACAGGTTACGAATCAAACACAAGGTAAGCTAAGAATACAGCAGTGTAAGAAGGGTAGTAGAGGGGTGTTAGCCCCCATTAGGTAAGTTAGTAAAGACACGGCTTGTAGGTTAGGTTAGGTGGTGTTCTTGTGTAGAGGTTTTGCAGAACGGACCCAGTTTTTGTAGTACAGTGGCCACGAGTTACGATCAAATAGAAAATGGGAAGAAAATTCCTATTTTCTATGCATGAAGGAGGACCCAGCTGCTGATATACAAAGGCTCTACATTGTGTGTTGTCGTACAGGTACAATTTAAGCTATTTAAAATAGAAATATGAGGTCTATAAAAATGGTTGTTTCATATCTCTAATGATTACTTTGCTCTAAAATAACTATAATATTTCTTTTTGATTTTACATCCTTTACCACATGAGACCTACTGAGACGGAGCAGAAACTTCTATCATACCACTGGAACAGACTGTTTAGCCTAGCCTTGCTTAGGTATAACTTGTTGTCTATTTCAATACCAACAATAATGCTAGACTCCAAATCTCGTCACCCCTTAAATTGACAAGGCATATCTTATTCTATAAAAAGCCAGCTTAAATCTAAACGTTACAGGTCAGGTTAGCAGCTGACATGCATTACAACCAGGGGTGAAAGTAGATCGGTTCACAGTGGTACGCCATACAGGCTAGAGATACACCTGTCTACAACAGGTATGCAGGAGTACACTTTAGAAGACAATTTTCACCCCTGATGGGTGATAGGATTTGGGAGCCTTTGTATATCAAAGCCAGTTCCTCCCATGTGGATTAAAAATGGACATCAACTAACCTAAACTTTCCCCCATAGCCTAACCTACAAGCAATGTCCTTACCTACTTACCTAACAGGGGCGCTAACGCCCCCCTGCGACGCCCCTTACACTGCCGTGTTCTAAGTTAGGCGTCAACATACACACAGGTGGCAGCTATCATACATAGCCTACACCCCAGGATTTTTATGTAAACACTTAATGTTCGTATTGCAGCGTCATTATATCTGGCGGATTTCTAGCTGATTAGAATACTTGATCTGGTGCATTTGCCTATTTTATACGTCATACAGACATTCAGGTACATGCACAGGATTTTAGTAGGGTAGGAACACAAAGCAATAAAATGGACAGTCTTTGATATTATGTGAAAGAGTTAACGCAGCAAGAACTATTTCATATTAGAGTAGCACAGTACTTTACCCTTGATTACAGACCAAAACCTACACATCCCTACGGAAGTTATATTATTATTATTATTATTACTTGCTAAGCTACAACCCTAGTTGGAAAAGCAGGATGCTATATGCCCAGGGGCTCCAACAGGTAAAATAGCCCAGTGAGGAAAGGAAAAAAGGAAAATAAAATATTTTACGAGTAACAACGTTAAGATAAATATCTCCTATATAAACTGTAAAAACTTTAGGAAAACAAGAGGTAGAGAAATAAGATGGAAGAGTGTGCTCGAGTGTACCCTCAAGCAAGGGAATTCTAACCCAAAACAGTGGAAGACCACGGTACAGAGGCTATGGCACTACCCAAGACTAGAGAATGATGGCTTGATTTTAGTGTCCTTCTCCTAGAAGAGCTGCTTACCATAGCTAAAGAGTCTCTTCTATCCTTACCAAGAGGAAAGTAGCCACTAAACAATTACAGTGCAGTAACCCCTTGAATGAAGAATTGTTAGGCAATCTGTGTTGTTAGGTGTATGGGGAGAGGAGAATATGTAAAGAATAGGCCAGACTATTCAGTGTGTGTGTGTATAGGCAAAGGGAAAATGAACGGTACCCAGAGAGAAGGATCCACTAATTATTGTCTAGCAAGTCAAAAGACCCCATAACTCTCTAGCAGTAGTACCTCAGACAATTCAAAGTCTATTCACGTTACCATTTTGGGTTTTTCCTCCATTTTTACGCCCACTTGAAGGGTAGATTAGTCTTGAAATTTCACATTGCTGAGTCACAAATTACAGACTCTTGTTTATGGCGGGTGACGTTTGTTTACAATCTTTGAAATGCGTTACCATGGCAACCGAACCGACTCGCCTGAGTATTGCCTCATTGTTCACTTTCTTTATTATAATTTTATGGAATAGCCTTTGGCATTCAAGGTAGGAAAATTTACTTAGCATACAAAATTCTAAATTATTATTTGTTTTTTTTTCTGTGCTTTTTGGCTTTTAAGACTTTAATAGAATATTTATTGAGAAGCATTATAATTGTGGGTTACTTATATTTAGACTTACTAATGCGAACATCACTAAAATAAGATAAGGAATGACCATAGATATCAAACATTGACAATGCGTGATATTTCTACATTATAATACTTTTGGACCTATTATTGGAAATGGAACCAAAATTTCGGGGAAGATATACTTGGATAAAATTCTCTGATTATCAAGATGTCTTAATGTTTCCTATCAAAAAGCCTTAAAGATCGTATTATGCCATGTACAGTACAAAAAACCTTATTTAAAGGATATATTTGCAACACCTTCAATTTCCTACCTTATCGTCATTTCAAAATAATAGTTATTATTTCAGGCCTCAGGGGGAAATTTTATTGCAGTCCGTTACACTGAATCTAAGAAGCAAACTTTTTCCAGCAAAGGAAATCTGATTCTATCCGAAATACCTTGCCTGTAACAATAATATTAGTCTACACTAGAGTACTCTAGTCTACACCATTCTCTACATTTTCATTTTGGCTCCTGTTTAAATTCCCATATATCTTGACGCGCATGTGCACACGTGCGTCCTTGGAAGTTTTAACAACTGTTTATAAAGGGATTTCATTTCGTGGCAATAAGCAGAAAAGTCTTGTCTGACCCATCAATGAGCGAATATAATTTTTAGTCATTTGTAATTTAAGAGAATGCTCTTTAACCACAGCAGTTACAAATTATAAGAGACAAGTAAATTCTAAGTAGGCCTATTACTTCTACAGTTGGAAAAGTATTTATGATATTTCTTTCTATTAACAAGTTTTGGTAACCTTTGAGTCAGCCAAACATTCTTGAATTATTTGAGTACAGTTGAGTAAGCTTTATGCAAGCTTCCTTGATGCCCTCTTGTGACATTTGAGTGATGTTACGTAGGAAATAAAATATCTCAATAATTTCACTATATGCTGACAAAACCATTCACATGGAAATTATCTCTTGGATTGAGGGTGGCATTAGGAGTTCGTCCATAATCCAAGGGATCTAAATGCATACTACTTTTTCTATTTCACACTTTTTCAGTTATAAATATTTCTCTGCCAGATCATTATATTTCATAATTAAGAAACTCTTCAAATCTATTCTTCAGTGATTCCACAAACACTGAATGAGATTTCATGAGAATAACAGTACTGTTGAGATTAGTCGCTTCTGGCTGAAAAGATTTGCTAGTCTGGTTGAATCACTTAAGCACTGTGTTCCAGAAGCTAACATAAGAATTTGTTTCAAGCTTAACCATTAAATCATATAATTTATATGTTCTATGTTTTGCAACACCTTCTTCAATGTTATCATTTGCAATTCCATCCAGTAGGCTACATCAAGAATTGCATTGTCACTGTAGCCTTTGATGAGGGCCCGCATGGCATCATGATGTGCTAACCAATTTCACTTAATTTTTAGTTTTGGTACCTGCAGTCCCTTTATATTCAAAGCATCCTTCAATTGGTGAAACGTTTTGTGAAAATAGAAAAGAAGATAATTTTTTAGCAAATGCAAAAAAAAAAAAAAAAGCCATAGCTGACCTACAGGATCCAACAGCAGACTGCCCCACCAAATTAAACGAGTGAGCAAAATATGAGACAAATAGGGCTAAAGGATTCTCCTTAATAATCAGAGCTATATCTGCCATTCATTTTCTGTGTTATCATATGATTGACTACGGTGGTTTGCTATATAGCTATCAACTGCATACAAATCAAATAATGCAGTTGCTTCTTGCTGTCCTGGCCATTATATTCTATAAATTTTAAAAAGCGTTTTATTGGATCACCATTTTGAACATATCTTACTGCCACTGACAATTGATCAGTAGGACTAATATCTAGTGTGGAATCAACTTATCACAGAAAAGTATTTAGCATTTTGCACTCTACCCACGATGTCTTTAAAGATACAGAAAATAAACTGTAATTTCCAAGGGCAAGCTACCATACACCTTTGACTAACAAGTATACTGTAAGCCAGTGGGTCCCAACCTGTGGTACGCGAGGGCCTTCCAGGTGGTACGCGAACACTTTCGGGGTCATGAACGATTTTTAGTTATATTTTACTTCACAAAGATGTGTACTGCCTAACACAAGATAATCTGGCAACGATTTGCAACTGTTGCCACCCACTGGTCGCAGTGGCCCACCGTTAAATTAGGTCCTCCACTAACTCTCGTAGTTGCCTACGATCGCGAGCTACTTCAACTAAAACTCGGTCAACTCGTTTTTAACCGAATTTAAATGTGAAGAATTAAGTCACCAAGCAAATCTGGCAGTTTTTCGGAGGTTAGTGGAGGACCTAATTCACACAGTACACTTACTTAATGCGCTAATATGCAGTATTAGTTGCATTTTATCGACAAGAAATAACAACATTTGTGGCTGACGGCAAGAATCCAGTTGCTTGATAAGCAAGGGCATCATTCTCTGGATGACGGCGATGAGCGTCAGCCAGTGACGTCATGGTCACTGAAAGCTGATTGGTGGAGAGACGAGTCCGGGCGAGGAGAGCACTGCAAGACGGGGCAGTTAGGAAGGGCACTCAGCAGTACAAGCATGTTGCCTTTCCCTCCCTTCACATCAGCCTCCCTTACTTCACACTTCCCTCCCTTCTTCCCTCCACACCTCCCTTACTTTACTATACCTTACTACTTATACTTTACATATACTTTATTTATTTCTTGATTGATTAATCTTTTTTTTTTCTTTACTTATCCACAGGATTTGACATGCCGAAGAGAAAATATGACCCGGCATATATAAAGTATGGTTTCATTGCAATCGAACATGGAGGAGAAGCTCTTCTGCAGTGTGTGGTCTGTATGAAGTCCTTTTCCAATGCGGCCATGAAACCCAGCCTGCTCAAACGTTATCTTGAGACTAATCACGCGGACAAGAAGGACCGAGATCAGAGCTACTTCCAGCGACTTAGCGAGAACGTGAAGCGGCAGCGCATGGACAAGACTGGCCAGATCTACCAGGAGGGAGCAGGAATTGTGAAAGCATCCTATGAAGTCGCTCTCCTGGTGGCTAAAAACATGAAAGCGCATACCATTGCAGAGTCTCTCATCATGCCAGCGGCAAAGATCTTGGTCAGCCACGTGATTGGAGAGGAGGCGGTGGCGAAGTTGGAGAGTGTTTCCGTCTCTAACAACACTGTACAACGCCGTATCGAGGAGATGTCGGTCGACATTGCCGACCAAGTGGTTGAGGGAGTGAAATCCTCAAAGTATGGGTTTGCCATTCAACTCGACGAATCGACGGACGTCACCAACTGCTCTCAACTACTTGTCTACGTCCGCTTCACGCAGAGTAATGCTGCGAAGACTGAGTTACTGCTGAGCCAGGATCTGTCCAGTACAACAACAGGAAAGGATATTTTCAACGTTTTGGACAATTTCTTCAAGCAGAATGAACTGGACTGGGGAAAGTTGGTCGGATGCATGACAGATGGGGCTCCATCGATGCTCGGTCGAAAGTCAGGTTTTCAAGCCCATGTAAAAGCTGTAGCACCAAACGCCACTGCTGTCCACTGTTTCATACACAGATTCGCCCTCTGTGCTAAGGTGCTCCCTCCGAAGTTGTTATCATGCTTGAACCGAGTTATCAGAATCGTTAATTTCGTCAAAACATCCGCCCTGAATACTCGACTGTTCAAGCTCCTCTATGAAGATTTTGGCTCTGACCACATCTGTCTCCTCTACCACACAGAGGTGCGCTGGGTAATACGACGAGGCGTCTTTTTGAACTGAGAGATGTACTCCTCGTATTCTTCAAGGAGAAGGAGCACGATTTTCAGAAAGATCTGGAGGACGAGGAGTTTATCTCAAGGTTGGCCTACCTGTCAGACATTTTTGGAGCCCTCAACCACTTAAACTTGTCGTTCCAAGGGCCCGACTGCACTGTCACAGAGTTTATCTCGAAGCTGGGAGCATTTGTCCGGAAGCTGGATCTGTGGATGAAGAACGTGGAGAGCAAACGCTACGGAATGTTCGAACTCCTGACTACCCTTGAGAGGGAGCCCACTGATGAATTTGCCCAAGAAATCGTCCATCACCTCTCACTGCTCAAGACTGAATTGAAGCATTACTTCCCAGACGTGACATGTTGTGCCTACGTCGCCAATCCATTCTCCGTTGATCCAGCTGATCTGCCTGTTGGGACCGGGGAACAAGAGGAACTCATAGATATCCAGGCTGACGAGACAGCAAAGACGAAGCACAAAGAATGCTCTCCTTTAAACTTCTGGGTGAGCATGGCCTCCTCGTACCCGACGCTAGCCCATCAAGCTGTTCCCCAGCTACTGATTTTCCCCTCGACGTGGGAGTGCGAGCAGGGGTTCTCAGCCTTCATGGCCATCAAGTCGAAGAGCCGGAACCGTCTTGCTGTGCCCGGGCATGATTTCCGATGTGCTGTGAGCAAAGTCATGCCCCGCATTGACCAGCTGGTGGAGAAGAAGCAGATACAGCCATCGCATTGAGTTGTTGTTTTCTTAGTTAATTTGCGTGTTCTATTTTTACAATTATAGAAATAAAGTGGTATCTGATCGAATTTAGTTTCTCTGGAACCAGGTGGTACGCGGCGACTGTACAAGACCTCCAAGTGGTACTCGATCACAAAAAGGTTGGGAATCACTGCTGCAAGCTTAACCCCAAGCCTAACATAAAAAATAAGTTTTATGTAAGGTAGGCCTACATCATATCCTTTTATTCCCCAACCTAACCTAAAGTTACTCATAATAATACGGTTTAATTATTGATAAACTTAAGGATTATGTTAAGAAATACAAGAAAGCCTAATATATAAAAATGCACTTCATTGTAATCTTTACTGCTAGGCCCATAGCAAATATCAGTAATATAGAAGTTAACTTTTCTTACTCAGATCCCATAACAAATACATTTTTGTTTTGTAAAATAAACTTGTGTTCTTCACTAACCTTTGTTAATGATATAATGGAAGAACAAATAAGTATACTAAATAGGAGGGAAACAGAATTTCAGACAAACAGAACAATTGATGAGTATTAAACATGAAAGCTGACTCCGAATTAAGAGATAGAGGTATCTCGGAAAATCCATGCTTATACTGTTAGTAGGGCAGGGATTGTGGGTGGGGGTTGTAAGCCAATATTTGTGCCATTGGAAGGGAGTCTAAGGAAGCATTTTTCCGAATCATGGAATTTGTGTTCAATTTAAATATGGGGATCCGTAAATGTGGGGACCACCAAATGTAAGGACCCCTAAATGTGGGGGCCAGGAACACATGTCTAAAAGGCCTACCCTAAATTCCCCATTGAAGGCTATCCTTTTAGAGGTATAGTTGCAAAAACTGATACTTTCACTTTCAAAACGACGATACCAGAAGGTTCCTACTGGACAGTATTAACTATCGGGACAAGAAATCTTAGTCCTGTTATCTTCAGTGCATTGTCCTGTATTTCTTCCTACATGAATGCTTACCATCGTGACTTCAGAAGCCAGAACGATCGTTATATGCTTAATGAGGTAGTACAGCATTACTATGCTTGTCATCAGGTAGTGGGTATAAGCCCATTCGTCAGTCAGAATTATAGTAAGACTAGCCTAGCCTTTTTAACTTTGGCCAGAAAGAGTATACACATACTCCTGACGTCTCTCAGATTTGACTGTAATATCTTTCTTTATCTTTTCAGAATAAATGGAGGAGTGCATATAGGCACGCAGTTGTGCTCAGGCAAACCTGGAAAGAAGCGTGGAAGGTTTATGTAAAAAAAAAAAAAAACCTGCTGTTAATCCCCACCATCAAAGCATATTTTGAAGGGTACATGACTGTTCGCAGTTATCGCCTTGTGACGATTGCAGGTCGGTTATCCCCTTGTGACGATTGCGGGTCATAGCCTCCTCTGTAGAGGGTTGAGTTTGTTAAGAAGAAGAAAAAGCTTAGGAGGAACTCTTAAGTATTGGCGTTTGAGAAGCAAAATCGATGCCAAAGAAGCTTTATAGCTCCTTTTCTCCTGTCATTCCTCGACCTGATGTGTCTCTCTTGGATTCTTCTTGGATTGGGTCCTTTTGAGGAATTCCCTATGGGGAGGAGACCTTGGCTTGCCCTCGAGGCATACTTAAGGAAAATGGAAGTATCACTTTCCCCTAGTAAAATTGATACTCCTCCAACTTTTCCTTGAGGGTCACCAGAGGGTATTTAAACTGATGATGACCTCTTGGACCCAAGGAAGTTGTGGTCTTACTTGGGCATCATTGGTACTTTATTGATGGGAAAGCTGTTGAAGGTGTCAGCCACTGCCAGGACTTTTGAGGCATATCCTGCGGTATCTTCCATGTCTCTTGCTACACCTTTGGAGACACTTATTGATGCAGTCCCAACTCTTTTTAAAGAGGTCCCTGTGGCCTCTTTCTCTATGGGAGCGACATCCTTGGTCTAAAAGACTTCGACCACAAAGAATACTGGCAAGAAGATGAGTGTGTGCTCCTCTTCTTCCTCCACTTCTACCTCATGTCTGTCAGATTCTTCAAACTTTACAACTTCTGCCAAAAAGATAAAGAAGAAAAAGTCATTGAAGAAAGACAACTAATCAACGGGAGTTGCATGAGATTCTGACAAATCTCTCATAGCTTATGCGTGAGAATAAACATTTCCTAACATTATCGGGATTATGATCCTCAGTCTCCTTGTGATCAGTTTCCACGTGATTGGTCATATCATGATTGGTCTCATGATTCGCCTCTGGGTAATCAGTCACTGCATAATTGGTAGCCATACTACCAGTCATTACATAATCATTCACCTTACAATTGTTCATTTTGTGACACCCAGGTCACCGGAGACACTCCAACAAGCTTACCCATTTGGGAATGAAATCTTTACCACCTGTTCCTTCCCCACATGGCTAATTCACGTGACGTCCTAAGCACCCGCACAACTGGGAACAAAAACAACTGACTAGATAGGGCTCTCTCCATATTCTTATGTGCAGGGAGATGCTCCATCACATATGCTCAATCATTGGAAAGGTCCTTCACCACCAGGTGATTGGTATGCATACATTGTACCTCCAGATACAACGCTCATCTTTATGCACCATTAATGTGGTGTACTTTGTCAGTCTCTGGGAGTGTAAAGGCTAAAGAGAGTTCTGTTCCTAAAGGGGAGGCTGATCATCAATCAGGTGCCCTTCAATGTCTTCAGGGTGTATTCTTGGCCCAGTTCTTGATCTGGATCGGACGTAACCTGGGAAGGAAAACAGTTTTGTGAGACCTGTATGAAGGAAGAGAAGTCTCAGGTTTTCAACACCCCAATAACACCTGACTTTTTTTCCAGCGTTGTCAGTGGCAGAGAATTCTGAGACTGAATGTTTGTTTGTTGATGTTCTTACAGTCATTTGTAAGTGCAATGAATACGTTGAGGCTACCATGTATCCAGCGACAGTGAGCTTGAAGGTAATTGATCCGCATTTCGGTGCCCCTCAGGGATCAAAGATCTCACTGGTGTTGACATGGTTGAAAATTACTTGCAAGGCTTTGAACAGATGAACAGAGGGAATTCTCAGATCAAGCGCCTGAAAATTCTATGCAATCTAGCCAGTCAAGCAAGATCTTGCCTCCCTCACTCTCTCTTGAGAGGAGATTCTAGGTACTTGAGTGTGCGAGCACGTCTCCTTTACCCATTGATCCAACAATTTATGAGTTGATGGTGGGTTTGCCCTTGGATAGACTCAAGACTAAAGGTACATCTGCTGCTATGGAAAAGTCTTCATTGGTGGTCTATAGAAAACTTACGAATATTAATTCGTATATATATTTTTTCCCCATCACCAATCAACCAAAATGATGGTTTTCTCATCCACGTTTTTACAGGTAATGTGGGTAAGTTAACCCTATTTCCATGAAACTGAGCTTGGGAAAATTCACGAAATACTTTTACTTTAAATCTGCTTATCTGGTCCTGTACAGCAGGAGAACCCTACTCTCTACAGGACCTCAATGGTTATTTTATGATGCTCATTCGGGAGCATTCAACATTTCACAATGCACATTGTCAGCGCTTATTGTTTGATCATCACTGTCAAAACACTCACAAAATAAGAAGACCTTCAGTTTCCTCTTGAAAGCCTTGATAACTTCAGTTATTCGGATGTCTCGTGGGCCCCATATTTAAAGGTTCTAGAGCATACATTAGACATGTATTTAGGTTCTGATAGTATGAAACCATCTGTAACTATCATCGTGTCAGGATGATTTGTTAGTAGCACAATATGTAACAATTCTCTTGGATATTTTGGACGACCGGTTCAAATAACTTGGTTGGTTACTGGACATATTTTAAATTCAATTCTCGCGTTAATCGGCAGCCAATGTAGATCAATTAGTATAGTAGTGATCCTTTCTCTAGGTGGGACACCTTTTATCAGTCTTGCTCCTCTGTTTATTATGTTTTGTAATTTCTTAAGTTGTACTTTTGGTAGATTATAGTAGGTGGAGTTACAGTGGTCGATTCAGGTAATCACACAGTTTATCACAAGTCTCTTTACGGAACATTCATCCAGGTACTTTTTTTTTTTTATAAAAGCAATATTTCTTAGATGATAATCAACAGTTTTTACTACATTATCTATTTGGGCATTGGGAGACAAGTTGCAGTCAAGAAATACGGCTAGATCACGAACTTTACTAGATATCGGCACTGGGTCACTATCTGTTTTTTTGTTTGTTTAATATCACCCAAGCTTCTCCAAGTGTTTCTCTTTCCCACCACCATAAACTCAGTTTTGTTCTAATTTAATATTAATTGTTTAATTGTCATCCATTCTCGGTTTAGAGTTTCAGTAGTGTCATTTATGAAGAAGTAAAATTGTGTGTCATCCGCAAATAGTTTGAATTTCATACCATGCTTTTGTAGTATTTTCGATAGACCAATAGTATAGATTCAGAATAAGATTGGGCCAAGTAGGCTACACTCCCCTGGGGTACCCCTCTGTTTAAAGGTTCTTATGGTGAATAATAGTTTCCAATTTGTACACAGTTATTTCTACCAAGTTTCAACCTATATGAATCGTAGATCATTTAGTAGCAGTTCGTGCACAACTGTATCGAAAGCAGCATTAAGATCGATTAATACTTAAATACCATATTTATTTTCATCCATCATATCATTTACAACAGAACAGATGGCTGTCTCCGTAGACTCGTAGAGTATAGTCAGACAAAGCTTCTATTACTTCTAAATGACTGACTAGTTGTTCAAGAATTATGTATTATTGCACTTTTGAAAGGATAGATTCGAAATAGGTATATATGATCTTAATTCCTGGTAATCCAGAGCACTTTTCAGAACTGGAGTGACTATAGCCATTTTCTCAGATTTGGGAAACTTACATTCATCAATGCTTGTATTTGCTATTCTCTTAATTATTTCGGCTAGACTAGAAAAGTTTCTCTCTCCAATTACTTCAGATATTGGCATAGGATCGATCTCGCAGTTTGTTTTCTTTGCTCTCTTGGCAATCCTGATGATGTCGTCTTGTGTTATGTTGTTAAATCTCATTAATTTTATCTGTGTATCTAGTGTATCATCAATCTGATGTTGAATATTTACGAATGACCTGCTGGTTATATTTTCCATTTTGTTTTTAAAGAATACTAAGAAATTATTTGCTAGTTCTTGGTCACTGTATCCATCGGGTAACTTCTTTTCGTTTAGATTTCCCATTATGCCATTTAGGAGACGATATAACTAACTTATGTCTGTTGCTGCATCGCGGATCTTTCTCTTATAGTATTTACTTTTGTTCTTAGTAGATAGTTGTATTGACACATCAGTTTTGTATTCTACCCATATACTTTCAGTTTTTAACCAATTCCACTTTCCTTCTTTGCACCTTTTTCCCTCTTTTTCACTAGTCTCTCCATCAAGCCAAGGAGATTTTTCTTTAACAGTTATAGTCTTTTCCATCAGTGGGCACATGGTATCCACGGTCCAGACATAGACCTTGATGGTATCATAACATAGGGAATCAACTTTTTTATATACCGATGGCTCCAAATCTGATGTTGGTGTTGAATTTGGGGTATATAGTAGTTCTTTTAACTGTAGAGGGACACTTCTTCCAATATCCTCCATATTTACTGCTGAATTATATGGCATACTAAACACTATTGAGAAAATAGCGTTAAAAGAGGAGGGCAATTATACAATTTAAAGTGATTCAAGAAGTGTCCTTCAAACTTTAAAAGGTTTTAATTATAGTAACCCTTTAGTTTTAAAATTTTTAGAGTGGCTTTTAACTATTGGCATGAAAGGTATAACAGTTTGATTTTGCTGGGTTCCGGCACACGTAGGTGTGTCTGGAAATGAAGAGGCAGATTCACTGGCAAAGAGTGCTGCAGCCGAGTTGCTACCAAGAAGGTATCCCATTCTCTGTAATGATTTTTACCAGCAATTAAGAATTCTATTTATTACAATTGGCAACAGCATTGGGATAGTTTAACCAAAAATAAGATGAGAGAAATTACGATTGTTATATCCCCTTGGAGGTATAATGGGAGGTATAATTTGTCGTCTCTGCATTGGTCACACTCGGATGACACGAGTTTTTGCTGGCTGGCCAACACCAACCATATTATGACGACTGTTTGATACCCTTGACAGTGAGGCATTTGTTGACTGAATGCCCCACTTATATCACAGAAAGATATACTGTAGATATCTGTTTGAGGCTCGAGGTGAGGATGGCAGGTTCATCCTTGGACATGATGTGTCGTATAATGCTAGTGGCATTTTTAAATTTATATCAGGAGCAGGTCATCTTAATGCTATTTAACTTTTATAACATATTTACTTCTCTGGTTTTAATTGAATGTTCTTTTAATCTTTATTCATAAAAAACGATATCGGTGTCAATGACCTTCGATGTCAGGATGCCAGAGAACTTCAAATCCTTAATTCACTCTATTAAGAGTGGTCGCAAGAGACAGTTAACACACAAAGCTCCCAACAAACGTTGGTTATCGTGATCACAGGGAATGTTGATAGCATCTTTTGTTTTCTTTGTAACCTCTTCAATAAAGACGGTAGGAGAAAAATTTTATTTATGTCTAAAGTTTATTTTCTTTACTAGTGCATGTTTCGGTAGAGATAGACTAAACGTCATAAGTTTCTGCACTGGGGAGATAGTATATTTCTCTTCAACATTTATATCAGTTGCAATGTTATTCATTCCATCGCTCAAAACTAGGTCCAATGTATGGCCAGTAAAAGTGGTTGTACAGTCGACATTATTAACTAGTTGATATGATTCTAATAACTCACTAAATGACAAAGAGTCAAGATTTGATGCCGCATCCATCCAGAAAATGAAGTCTCCACAAATAACTAATTAATTTTTCCCCCTGATAATCATCTCAATGAATGCACTGAATTCTTTAAAGAAGATACTAGCATTTGTTCTCGGAGATTTGCCGATTGTTACAAAGGATATTTTTTTCTGTTTTTATGAGTAAAGTTCATATCTATATATTCAAAATCTTGTTACACTAGTTCTTTTTAACATTTTGAGATCTGAGTAACCATTATGAATAAAGAGTCCGACACCCCCACTAGACCTACCCTCTCTCGGAATGTGAAAGGCGTGTGTGGGGGAGGGCGACATTTCAGTGATCTTAGCCTTGTCAAAGTTATTTAACCATGTTTCAGATAATGCTAGTACAGTATGTGAAAGTATTTCTCGTTTATCAATGATCGGATCTGTATAGTTTTATTACGAACAGATTGTATATTTATGTAGCCAGAGTTCATGACATCCTTAGTATCCATGATCAGTATTTTCTGCTAGTCTTTTCAATTTTAACTCAAAACATTTGCAATCTCTTGAATTTACTGTATGGTCATTTGGTTTGTTTAACTTTGTGAAGTAAATACACTGGCATTTGCGAGTTACATTCCTTGGTGGAAAGTTTTTTCTGAACATTTCCCGCAGACTTTACCCTCAGTTTTAAACTTGCAATCTTTTTCAAGATGTCCATACCTCTGACAGTGTTGGCCGGTGATCACGTGGTATCTATCACGTATGTCATAAGTACCCCATCGCAACATATCTTAGTCACCATTATCGTGAATAGCCTTTCGGACTTCAGGATCATATTTCAATACATAGTGGGTAGTCCCACCTGCAGCATTTTTTTTTTCTTCAGTACCACGCTTATCTTCTCTTCTATTTTTTCGATTTGGTCTAGGTAATGATTTCTTTGAATCAAGGCATTTACTACCTCATCATCACTGTACATACTGCATATCATTATTTTTGGTTTTAATTTTCCGATTTTTCTCGTTTCAGTGTCGGCAACCAATGTCAAAATTTTGTTTGCAGCCTCTTCTCTGATCATTTTGTTAGCAAAGTTTACAACAACATTCCCATTTGAAGTTGACCTCGTGTTAAGTATTGACATGACTTTGAATGCCTGTTCGACCTTGTGTTTTCTTTCAGTAATTTCAGCTGTTATTTTTGTTGATTTAATTACCAACGGACTTTTTTTCCTTAACTTTGCCAGCAAATGTCATTTTCTCCGGTTTTGGGTCTGTCAATGATTAAAGTGTTGCCTTAATTGATTCCATATTAATAGCAAGATTATCAAATTTCTCAGTGAGGTCACTAGTCTGGGTGGAATTTGCTGCGTGTGCGCTAAGGTCCGCAACTTTGTTTTCCAATTTAGCAATTCTTGCGTCTTATTGCTCAGAGCCTCTTTTCTTATACTCAATTCTTCCTTCAATTTTGATATATATAACTTAGCTGCTCTGGCTTCAACTATGCAATGTGGGCATAACCAATTCAGGTTTAGTATTACATTATCAGTGATGTTTGTCACTATATACACACATTTCTTATGATATGATCTATTGCACTAACATCCTATTCATTTTTCCGGTCTCCCTCAGTGGTTTCACATATGAGGCAGACCGGATTAGGGGCAGACATGGTGTACTGTTTCTTTTCACTTTGGTTTCTCCATAAGATTAATTAATATCTTTTCAATGATGCTCTAAGCGAGAAACAAAAGCTAAAACACGACTCAGTCAAGTGTTGAACGGAGGTCCGCGCAAAACACATCTACACTTCAGCGGCACTCAAGATTTTAAAGTATCCATCACATTTCATAAACAAAGCCTGCCAAAAGGCAAAGAAAACTTTTTATGGATTTGTTTCCAACAATAATTTTAATGTGTTTTATAGTATTGTCTTGTCCTTTTGCTCTTTCATACATCATGCTGAACCTTTTGTCTGGTGATCTTTTCATATTTTGTTAAATCGTTTACTTACCTGACATGATGGAGGAACAGTCAAGAGCTTCATTCCGAGTAATTCCCTTCTCTTTTGTATTTCCCTTTTTATCTACTTGGTTTAATCAGATTTACTTTAGGGATTTTATATAGTTTGTATTAAATTTATTATAGTGTCATTGCTAATTAAATTCATGATTGTTTCAGGGAATAATTTACTGAAGTTTAAGTTGAGTAAAGATTGGGTAGCAGCAGCCGAGTCTTTTAATGTCACAACAATGAGAATAGCCTCCATTTTTCATCCTTTTTTTCAAAGAGTTTGTGCCTTTGCCTGTAATAATGAAACCCTTTGAAATTAACGTAATTAAAAAAAAAAATAAAAAAGAACAGCAGACCCAAGAGTATATAAGTAAAATTTCCCTAAAGCAAAAGAACTGATATATTTATGAGATTTCCTACAATCAGTGTAATAAACGATATATTGGGCAAAGTGGAAAAGCACTGTAAATTAGATTAAAACAGCACATGCATAATGTAAGAATGGAGCATTGTCAACTGTCTTTTTCAGCATATTATTACGACTATCAAATTACGTAAATTCCCGAGCTCCAAAACTCACCTACTTTATATTATTTGATCTGATACACAAAAGAAAACTTTCGAGCTCTGAGAATAATACACAACTCCTAGATGATAATATATATGAACACTGGATATCTAAAGGTCTCTTTACTTTATACTCAAAACAAAACCGGGTGATTACTTTACTTTTAACGGATCTATTCTAAAACCAACCTCTTACTTTGGTTTTTGGTCAGGGGATACGAGCAAGTACTTGTGGAGAATTTTTTAGTGTTGTGTGTTCTGAGTGGGAACTTAGTCCGGGAAAGTCTCCTTATAACAGTTACATAAAGTTCAACAGGGGAGGATATGAGCACTTACTCTCGGGGCACAAACACCCTGCTAATACTTTACTGTCACAATTCACAAACCATCACTCTTAGATACAAAAGGCAAATTTACTGTCCAGAGGCCGGAGAACTCCACACGCAGAAATATCAATAATTTATGGCCTACTCTAGCTTTGTCAGGTCTATAGTCATCTCATTCTCAGGCTCTGGACAGTAAATTTGCCTTTTGTATTTAAGAGTGATGGTTTGTGAATTGTGACAGTAAAGTATTAGCAGGGTGTTTGTGCCCCGAGAGTAAGTGCTCATATCCTCCCCTGTTGAACTTTATGTAACTGTTATAAGGAGACTTTCCCGGACTAAGTTCCCACTCAGAACACACAACACTAAAAAATTCTCCACACGAGTGGTCCTTCGAACCGGATCTTTTACCTTTGACTTATGAAGCATTAACGTAATTAATCAGCTTGATTAAGCATATAGTAACTCGCTATATCACTTACCCACACGCACACAGCCAGTTTGTCGAATGTGTAATGCCCAGACTTTAATTGGGAAGAGAAATTTGTAATCAACATGATCTTTTTGTATCGACCACGTGTTTAAGGAAAGAACTACGTAACCAGGTTAATTTGTTGCTTGAATGTTCTACAGAAAGACTAGAATTTGTCGTAGGATTTTCACTTTGTCTTGGATCCGTTCACCCACGTGTGGCGGAATCCACTTATACCAGAAAGTTCTAAGCTACTTGAACTAAGGTTTTTGTTGCTCAGACGCCCGTGTTTACTGCTCAGCTAAAGCGCCGGTGTACTCGTTCTGTCAACTAATTTTGCTAGCTAAGCATCTAATTTGTAACATTTTGTACCTTGGTCTACCTTCCTTTGTGTCGTTTACCTTCCCTAACCAACATTAACTTTTCTAACTAACGTTTCCCGTATACCTAGCACATGTCCTTGTCCTACAGAGCGAATTGGCGCAACATAATTTTAAGTGTTCTTACGAGTAACGTAGAAACTTAACCCCAAGTCCGTTTCATTCCACGTGTTTGTTCCGAGATGGCGGATCTTGTTTACAACCCAAACTAAGGGTACATAATTGTTTGCTACCGTAAGTAAATAACTTCGTGTAGTTCATTTAATTTCCTTTAGCGAGGAAATATTGTTTTTGTCCTTTAGCGAGGATATTTTTGTTTTACCTCCGCGTGAGGGAAATTTTATATTTGTTTAGCCTCCACGAGAGTGCTCTTTATAGTCACTGCCTTGTGCGCCAATCTACATTTTGAGTAGTTCAGTGGTCGCCTTAGTGCGCCCGTAATTGTGAAATCGTCACAACAGTGTCAGCCTCGACCTGTTATTCTAACTTTTAACTTAATACTTTGCATTCATAAGCCCATGTGCTTTCTAATATGTTTCACTTTAAAGTAACTTAATTAGTCATTATCGCCACGTGCTTAAATAATTCTGTTTAGTAAAGTCTAAAGTCACGTGACCTGGGCATCGTCTGCTTTGTTGGACCCGGTCACTATGAATTTTAAAGTAATTTCATGATTTATATGCTTTTTGTCCATTTAACCATTTTCCTCCCATCGTGAGTAAATTTAAATGTTCAATTATTAAGCTTGCAAATTTGTAAAGTTTCATTTTCATGATCTTTTGAAATTCAGTTACCCCTTATTTGCTTTCACGAATCCGTTCATCAAAACGTGGTCAATCCAAGATGGCAGACTTCATGTTTAACGTAAACAACCCTTCACCGCCTAAGGCGGAAACGCTTAGCCCCGAGGAGATTAACGCTAGGCTTAAGGAACAGGAGTTGACATTCACTTTTGTTTGTGAAGACGCAGACCTAGCACTTCATGCTCTTGCTTCAGTAGATTTTCCCAACATGGGTCCTGAAGCCGTGGGTCATTTTAAAAGTGAAATCAGTAAAGTAAGAGACGAAATTAACCATTACAAGAATTTTTGGAGACGTCATTATGACCATCCCATTGTTAAATTAAATTATCCCGTACTTGCTGCCTGTTCAAGTAAAATTGAAATTGCTTTTAATAGCCTCATGGCTCATCCAAATTTACTTATAAAACCTAATCAGTCTTGTTCTTCTTCGAATGCAACACCTTCAGTGACACGTCCCCTAATTGTTACTTCGGCAGTCAAGCACAATGCTCATAATTTTGCATCAACTCCCCAACCTGTTCAATCGTCACATTCCAATACTATGTTGCCAACACGGCATACGATTAGTGAGTTTGTGTCAGTCCCACGTGCTCCGTCCTCATCTCCGAACCTTAAGCCACCCGCGTTTGATCACCTTCAACCCCCTTTGTCTTTGTCGCCGGTGACAGTCCGTCCCGGAGGAAATACCATTCATTGTCTTGTCATGGACCCCCCAAGTGGTAGCGCAAATACCACTCAACCCAACCGTGTGCTTGAAGGCCAGCAGAGGCCTACACCGGTGACCGGTAAAGTCAGTCATTAAAACCGTACCATCCCATGGACCAGTGCTCACGTTGCCTGACTGTCCAGTTCTTAAGCCCGTAACTTCCGCTCTAACCCGTGTTGACGCTAAAACATCCCCTTCAGGATTTGAAACCCGTCATCAGAAAGAGCCGCGTGATCGCAAGGTTAAGACCTTAGCAGTCAGAAATGAACCTTGTGCACTGACGGCGGATTTAGCGAAGGTCACACATGTAGACCTAGCACCGGAGATTAGAGCCTGTTTACGATTCACCTTGCTTGAGGATAACGGTACATTGAACGTTATTCATTATTTTTATTCAGTCATATATGACGTCACATTAAACTTTTATGATTTTTGCCAAGTCATTCAGCAGCATTTTTTCAGCCAATCCCTTGCTTTAACTTCAAAGCGTAGATTAGATTTTTGCCTTGACAACTTGTCATGTTGCTATAATCCCCCTGACATCCTTCAGCTTGTGCTGAATATAAGCTTTGTTTTTAATGTTCTCCTTGCAAACATTTCCCTTGAAGATGACATCCAAGACCTTAGCTGTCAGAAATACGATGTCCCCATGGACCTAGTTCGTCTCACTTTGTCATTCAAACTAGAGTCGGATGATTTTTCAAATTTTAACGCTGAGAATAAGGTAACTTTTCTCCCTTTGTCGCTCGACGAATTCAAAGCTTTCATCACGATCATGCCAGTCACTTTATATGTAAAATAATTTCATGTAAAACGTTGGGTGTCAGACCGGGATTGGGATTCACCCCCATAATTTTTAATTTGTCATTTGGCCGGACTTGTTGCTGAACTCGACTGACATTGGATTGCGTTTTCTTTGCTCTATCCGTACCCCTAGGGTGGGAAGAATTGAGTATTTTTAATCGTTTAATTATTATTGCATCGTACGTTTAAAGTTAAAACTGATCATATGCTTAACTTAGCACTTCCGTGAAGCATTGCCTGCGTGGTTCAATATTCCCCAAATTCACGTGAAAACATAACTTTTAACTCGATTGATTTCAATTAACGTCAACAGCGTTTTGTTAACTTTAAACGGACGTTGATGTGAAGAACGACTTCACTCTTCATTCAGCCAGTAAGCTTATCTCACTCATACTAACAAGTAGTTGAATCACATTTGCTGGAACTAACCCCTCTCCCTTTTTTCTCCCCTTTATCCCCAGGGTGTGAAGAACTTTCTTCACTCTTCTTCTTTTAATCGTATTTTTAGCTCTCTTCTACTAATACTATAGCTACCCCTTAAACATTCTCTCCTACATCTAGTTTTCTTTAACGAAACATAGGGAGGACTAATCTAAACTTGTTGACAGTGGCGCACGCCATGCTCGTGACGTCACAGCGTAGATACGCACAACAGATGGCCTTAGTGTAACCCCGGCGTATGTTGGTTCTTTCCTTAAACTACGTAGGTCGAGATTAAATTCCTAAACTGAATTTTTTATATAAATTCCAATACTGCTGAATTAATGCATCTTATATTTCTCAATTCCAATTAAGGTTTGTTAATTTTAAGATGTATGCCCATCGTACCAGTCCATTGCTAATTAATCATTTTGAATATTAATTTTTAGCAAGCCAGAATAGGTAGGATTGTTGTATATATAACCTCCCTCAGAGCAGCAAGATTTATCTGAGTATTTAGTACAAAATCCTGCCTCCTCTGCACTCCTTGCAACAATATATTGCCCTGTCCTGAAGTCCCGATATGGCAACCCCAATGGATTACCGTGCGCATCAAGCTCCTCACCTGTCTGGAAAGGTGAAGCCAGGTGATCTCTTCGACCTGAGTGTCGAGGCCCATTCAACGAGAAGCTGCCCTGGCCTGCTGACCTGCCTGGTCATTGAACCCGTGCACTTCTGGCTCACCCCCCGCACTCTCTCTCCCAAAACTCGACTCACAAAAGGTTGCTGCCGGTCGGAGAGATTGAGAAGAAGAGGACCCTGGTGTACCTAGTTGCAGCCACAGTGAGAATTCTTGGGGTGAGCCAGGCAAGAAGGCAACGTGTCAATTAGTGCGACAACCAGGTCAACAGCCACCACGGGCATAGGACTAATCTTAAAGGAGTGCAGGTACTACATCAATGGCCATTTAGTTTTCCCCCATTTTTTATTAGCTTAGACTAATTTTAACTTGATAGGGAACCTGGCTAATTACACTATTCGGACTGTGTGCGGTGGGATTGTGTGTAAATATTTTTCCGTTATCATTTCTGGTTTGAGACTAGCATAGTCTCTGGGTCACGTGGGCCACGTGCCAGACCCCATTTGATTTTTGATTGTTGCAGACCACGTGTCTAACCCATCATTTTCATTATTTGAATTGCATCTCTTTTGATACCATTTTTTGTGTTTTTAAGATGTCCGTTTTGTTTTAATGTAAATTTGTGAATAAATCAATATTAGGTTAATTAAACCTCCTTAGTATTTTTGCTCCTTCATTTATTTTAATGTGTGAAATGAATAGTTGATCAGGGGACAAAGTACCCAATATTTAAAGAGAAAAACTAAGTAAGTCTATAGGTGGTAACAGCGAGAAACTTTGCATTAATATATTTGCTTCGAAGGTAAAGATCCTTATCTTTATAAACTTTTAAACTACTTTACATCACTGCTCCCATTTTGGATTTTGTCTGATTACATTAACGTAAAATACCTGTCCAGCATTTCATTGGGGTAGCTGGGACGGAACCGGAACAGAGCCTGAGAATGAGATGACTATAGACCTGAAAAAGCTAGAGTAGGCCATAAATTATTGTTAATCATACGTGTGGAGTGCTTCGGCCTCTGGACAGTAAAATTTCCCCCTTTTGTATTTAAAGAGTGATGGTTAGTGAATTGTGACAGTAAAGTATTAGCAGGGTGTCTGTGCCCCGAGAGTAAGTGCTCATATCCTCCCCTGTTGAACTTTATGTAACTGTTATAAGGAGACTTTCCCGGACTAAGTTCCCACTCAGAACATAACCCTAAAAAACTCTCCACAGTACTGAAATAATCATTGGTGATCGAAAAAATGCACACTTTACAAAAATAAATGTATTTTATAAAAATAACAATTCAACAGTAGGCTAATACCAAAAAATAAATCACTCAAAATTTAAATCTGAACTAGACCATAGTCTAAGACAAAAAATGATACTTCAAAAAATATGCAATCACTTGTTTCACTAGAAATTAATTTATGAAAATATTTAATTTTGACAATTAATGAAAAAAGCTGATACTTTGACACTACAGTAAAGAAACAGTAATTACACTTACTTATACGTAACTGTTACTCTTACATCCTTTATGCTCACACAAGGTTACTGAATGGTTAAGCAAAAATAAATACACTTCACCTTTAAACCAAATCTCACAGGGTCAGTCACAAAAACCAATTAATTTTTACAATATCACTATACTCATATATACACGACACTTCTTATAACTTAAACCAAAGAAATTCTAATGTTTGAACAAACACTATTCACATTTGAGAGAAAACACTATGTACGTTTGAGAGGAAATACTATGCACATTAGAGAGGAAAAACATAGTGGCTGGATAGATACTGGAGAGAGGACGGGCGGACGTCAGGCTGGATTTCTCTGGCTCCTATGCATTGCTAGGTTCTTATATATCAACCTAATTCATTCCAGAATCTTCCAGTTTAGCCTTCTGGAGGTGTTGGGGCCAGGTCCGGACGGCTTCTCACGATATCAGTTTGCCAACTTAGCAGTTTGAAGAAGGAGCTCTATTTGTCGTCCAACACATCTCTGCTAACTACACCCACCTCCTCTCATAACATTAAAAAAATTAATAACTTTTAGTTTAAAACCGTCTTGTATTTTTCAACCACATGGAAACTTGACAAAATCCCTAGTGTTTGTCATACAGCATACCTCGTGTGTTATACATACTTTTTAACGAGATTACATAAGACTTCATAACAAAACTATGTGAAATAATAAATTAATTCTTTAAAATAACATAAATTTCCATATACGGAACTGAATGAAAATATAACTAAATGTATGACGACAATCTTATGTAATTTACATACATTTACTTAATCCTACATGAGTGGAACTCACCTTATAAGCTGGATATACATCTCTTAAATACATAAATGAAATACGTGTATAAGATAATGTACGTATGTTGGACCAGCTTTGTAAGAATATGAATAATTGCAACCACAATATTAATTGGAAAGCTGCTAAAAGATTTACATTTTACAAAGATATTATTAAACAAACTATCACTGAAACATGTTTAATTAAGAAAGCGTTCAAAGACCTACTTAACACCAGTTTAGGTAGGTAAAAACTGGAGGAAATACTGGTAAACAACATTTTTAAACGACTAGCTTTTAAGTTATTTGCTAATTTTTGTTCTTTTTGTACTTCATCACAGAGGTTTCTTTGTATTCTTGATGTATTTTCAAGTCATAAGACCTTGAGGAGGTGTAACAATACCACGAAAGAGCTTCGTTTCATTATTCCTCCCGGCCTGCTGTTATGATGAGACTTTGAATGTTCTTGCTATTTGCCATGTATATATATATATATATATATATATATATATATATATATATATATATATATATACATACATATATATATATATATATATATATATATATATATATATATATATATATATATTATATATATATATATATATATATATATATATATATATGTACATACATACAGTATATATATATATATATATATATATATATATATATACATATATATATGTATATATATGTATATATATATATATATATATATATATATATATATATATATGTATATATATATATATATATATATATATATATATATACATATATATATGCATATATATATATATATTATATATATATATATATATATATATATATATATATATATATATATATATATATATATATATATATCATATTATAATCCTGTGTCTGGGAACCAATATATATATATATATATATATATATATATATATATATATATATATATATATATATATATATACATATATATATATATATATATATATATACATATAAATATATATCCATTAACATATATATATATATATATATATATATATATATATATATATATATATATATATATATATATATTATATATATTATGGCTGGTAAGTTACACAATCTCTCGAGTTCCATATTCACCTGTTTGTTTTTACATTAAATCTGTTACACTTGGAAATGTTAATACCCAAACTCTGAGACAGTCATATAACTCCGAGACAGCGATATATAAAACATTGAATATCCAAAGGCCTCTTAAGTACACTCAAAACAAAACTGGGTAATTATTCTTAAGAATTATTCACAACCACATCTTACTTCGATTCATGACAGGATGCGAGCGAGTATGAAATTAACACTGGTGATTGAAATAATTCACTCTTTACAAGAATAAATATATTCTGTAAATTATAATACTTTGAAAAGAATTTACATAAAAAAATAGATCACTTGAAATATTAAGTCTGAACAAACTTAGATTAAGACAAAAGAAATAATTACACTCTGAAAATTATATAATCACTTGACTTGAAATTAAATCTGAATAAAACCTTAGACTAAGACAAAAGAAATAATTACACTCTGAAAATTATATAAGCATATGATTCGAAATATTAAATCTGAATAAACATTAGACTAAGACTAAAGAAATAATTACACTAATGCTTAAACTTTTAAAGAACTTACATAAAGTAACTGATAAACTTACAAACTTCACATATTTTTACTTACACAGGGCCAGTTACAAAAATTTTACACAATGCCAACACTCACCACAACACAATAAATTTAAAATCACCTTTGACTTCTTTCGTATTGCTTCAACACACGATTTACGTCGAGGCACATAATCCCTTTAGAGGACACACTATAGGTACTAGAGAGAGAGAGTGAGGAACACTTTGGCTCTTTCACAGGATGGCTGTTTCTCTTCTGCCCCATGCATCCCTGTGGGAGCTTATACGTGAATAAGCTACTTCCAGAAGATTCTAGGACCAAGATCTGGAAGCTTAGGGGTTGGCCTAAGGGCGTAAGAATTGCCAAAGATTGCTCTCTCGGACGCGTACCAACGCACAGTGAGGCGACTCTCTCAGCTAGCTCTGCCCACCTTTGTCCTCAGAAATGAAAAAAAAAAGACAAAATCTAACACTGGAGTTCTCGAGAACCTTCCACATCACGTGGCACATATAAGAATTGCGCATTTTCTTACAAACATGACACAATACCTCATAAGAATATAAAAAACATTTACATAACCCCTTGTTCATATCTCGTATGGATCATATAACACTCGTAACAGTTACGTAAGACTTCGTAACAAAATACGTGAAATAAAAAGTTAATTCTTAAAAATAACATAAATCTACATATACTGACTTGAATGAAAAACACAATGAAATTAACGACGATAATCTTACGTAATGTTCATAATAATCTTATACCTACATGAGAGTAACTCATCTTAGGAGCTGGCTATTCGTCTCTTCAATGCACATGTGAAATCATAGATAAATTCCTGATTAACTTATTTACTCTACACTAGACCAGCCTCGTAAATATATATATATATATATATATATATATATATATATATATATATATATATATATATATATATATATATATATATATATATATATACGGATTTTGAGCAAAGTGAAAAATCTATTTTTGGGTGAGAGTGCCATGTCATCCTGATGGAAGGGTTCCTGTAGGTAGCCTTCTAAGAGATATTTGCTACAGTGATACTACCAGAGAAATAAACCAAAGGTCTTCAGGATTCTAACTCCTGGCACGAGTCTACAATTAAGGATATTGCATAATATCAGGGGAAGTATTTTTTAGATACGACACATAGCAATCTTCACCCAGAATAGATTTAACTCTTTGATGTAAGGGGAAAGAGTGGCTATGACGTCCTGATGGAAGCGTACCAGAGAATTAACTTAAAATTACTATAGCTGTGGGTTTGTGTATGTGCCTTCTACCTTGAATGGATTTCCTTATCTGGTCTACTAGACCTGTATGTGAAATTCCAGGTAACTGTCATTTCCACTAAGCCTGGAACTGGTTTAGTGCTTCCTGCCCCCTGCAGGGAAAGTGTCGACATCGACAATAAGGATTCAAGGTTTGTGTTTCTGTAGTAACAAAAGGGAAAACTTTAGAGCTTACCTTTTACTTACCATGGAAATCTGTATACTGATTTCAAGTTCTATGCCCTTATAGGGATTAAATAAAACTCTGGCATGTTTTATTTGTGTGTAATTGAGGTAGCAGTAATAAGACGCAGATACGTTTTAGTATCTTTATTTTACAACTAAATTATTAAATGTAGTTACAATAGAGTATGAATCTGATCCAGCATTGAAACACATCAGGGTCAATATTTTCTCCTGTAGAAAAAATATATAATTTCATTATCGGAATAATGCAACTCAATGGAGATGTGAAACCAAATCTGTCTGACTTGTTCAGATTTTTGGACATGCATAAACACTGTGATGCAAACGTTCACTCGGCACTGGTGTTATTGGTCAGATATGCACCTATATGGAACAGTATGTTAATCATCGTTATGATTTGCACTAGAAGGTAAGTATACCCATGCACCCGATGCATTGTGAAGTCCCAAAACAGTCCGCTGTTCATCGCAGCACTAGACGACAGGTTTAATACCACTACCCGCTGCCATCACAACATGTTTTTTTTTCATGTACTTGCTTTGCATAGTGTTTGTAGAAGACCCTGGATGATCTCCACCCACTCTATGAACAGAGTCTTTCAAAGTCTATGGGTTGAAAGAAGTTCAACGAAGAAACAACTTTCCTCGGATCGTGATCTGCGGATGTACTGTCCAGATCCGCTCTGCGAATAAAGTAGGTGAGCTTCGTTCTCAGTTGTCTTAGGGATAGGTTTGATCCTGAGGTTTCGCCTCTGAAGAGCTGTCCTCCCTTGAAGCCTCAAGTTCTTCAAAGATAGACCTTAAGACACTCTACTGGGCAGAGAGAGGCATCTTCCTTCAGTGGGCAGATTCTCCAAGGACCCCACCTCTTAGTGGGTAGCTCACTCTTGGCAAGAAAAGCAGGATCAAGAAAACGGTTAAGTTCTCCTGAGTCTAAGAACTGAATATGGCCTTCGTTTCTGGATAAGGTCACTATTTCACTAACTCTAGCCCTTGAGGCTATTGCAAACAGAAAAATGACTTTCTGTGAGATCCTTTAGAGAACAATTCTCATTGTTTAGGTTCGAAGCATAGTGCAAGACTTTGTCCAAGGACCACGTGATGGGCTTTGGTGGGGTTGCTGGCTTGAGTCTAGTTCCTGCTTTTGGGATGTTATTAAAGATTTCACTAGAGAGGTTCACTTCAAAGGCGTACAGAAGTGGTCTAGCCAGGGCCGATTTACATGAGGTAATCGTAGTAGAAGCCAGGCCTTGTTCGTGTATGTATATGAAGAATGCGAGACAGAAATCTATCGATATTTCGGTTGGTTTCCTTGTTTTCACAAAGGAAACCCAATTCTTCCATGACGATTCGTATTGTCTCCTAGGCGAACTTGATTTATACTCTTCGATGAAGTCAACTTTATCCTTCGAGATTCCAAACTTTTTGTTCGCCGTTAGGGCGAGAAAATCATGAGATGTAGGTTGTTGGTTCTCGAGGATGAAGCGTAGAGAGTCGACAATAGAGTATGAATCTGATCCAGCATTGAAACACATCAGTATTATCCCAGTTGGGATAATACTGGATCAGGCAGAGGAAACAGCTTCAGTTACAGTTCTAGAATTAGAGGGAACCAATTGCTTCTGGGCCACTTGGGGGCCACTACTGCTGCTGTCCCTCTGAAGGATCTTAGCTTGTCGAGGACTCTTAGCAGGAGATTGGTTGGTGAAAACAGGTACATGTGATTCCACCTGTTTCAGTCGAGGGACATGGCGTCCATCGCTTCTGCTTAAAGGTCCATATATGGAGCTACGTAACAAGGTAGTTTCTTGTTGTCGCTCATTGCGAAGAGGTCGATCTGTAGAGGGTTGTCTATTCATATCTGTTGTACATGTTATAATTATTATATGATCCTATTTCATTTATGCGCATTGCATCGTCTATACATTGGCGCTCATTTGTGAGAATGTAAATAAATGGTGTTTCAGTTTGATAGCTCATTTACTCGCTGTGTATATGGTACAGTATTATTCTCTATAGGCTTTAGCTAAACTTTATTATCTAGTATATGCTAGCAGCAAATGGTTCATTAGCTAGCTGTGTATATTGTGAATTTATTAACTGACTCATATATGCTATTAGGAGTCAGTGTAATTTCATATTGAATTTATTTTGACTGCTGATGCAAATGCCGTTTTGTTTCTCATCGTGCTATCTTTCATTGAAGATATTACCATTGTCATGTGATACCTTCCTAGTGATAATAAACATTGCATAGACTAAAAGTGATTCTTATTTAATCTGCAGTTCCGGGACTTTTTCCGAGATGAAGGAGAATGAGTCTGCGTCTGACGACCATTCTGTCTCTATAGGCTTTCGCCTGGATAGAGCATCCGCCGTCACATTGCGGAACCCTTGTAGCTGAACTGGTGATAGGTGCCATCCCTTCTTCCTTGCCAGATAGAAGATAACTAATATCACATGGTTGATGTGAGGCGATCTCGATCCTTGTCGATTTAGACATTTTACTATCACTTCGTTGTCCAGGACCAATCTGATGTGGATTGCTCTGCGAGGGGATAGTTTCTTCAACGTCAGGAAAACTGCCAAAGCTTCCAAAATGTTGATATAAAAGATTTGGAACTAGTGCGACCAATTTCCTTGCACTTTTCTCTCATGATAATGGCCTCCCCATCCTTCCAAGGAGGCGTCCGTGGGTATCACCACTGATGGTTGTTGTGGTTACAAGGGAATTGTCCATGCTAGGCTCTTGGCTGTTGACCAAGCCCTTAACTGCATGTGCAACAGGGTCGGGGTCAACCTTAGTTGATCTCTTCGAGCATTTGATGCGTATCTTCTCTAGACTCCTGACGCATCTTTTAGACCTGCTTTTAGCACCAGGTTTGTCACTGCTGCGAACTGGAGAGAGCCCAATACTCTTTCCTGTTGCCGTCCTGAAATCCTCTTGTGACGGATTAGTCTCCCAACAGATTCTACTATTTCTCTCCTCTTCTTGGATGGAATGAAGAGGTGGTGTGACTTTAGGTGCCATTTGATTCTTAACCATTGGGACTTCTGAGCTGGAGAAAGGCGAGACTTCTTACGATTGATCTTGAAGCGCAGGTGTTCCAGGAACTGGATCACCTTGTTGGCTGCTAGCAGACAAGTAGTGTTGGATGCTGCCCATACCAGCCAATCTTCTAGATATGCTACCACTTGAACTCCTTCGGAGCATAGCTACTGGACGATTGTGTCTGCTAGCTTCGTGAATATCCTTGGGGCTGTGTTCAGTCCGAAGGGCATTGCTCTGCAGACAAACTTCTTCTTCTGTAGTTTGAATCCTAGGTAGGAGGAAAAAGGGCGACTCACTGGAAGAAGCCAGTAAGCATCTGCTAGGTCTATTGAGACTGTGTACACCCCTTTTGGTAGAGGGGTCCTTATGTGTTGCAAAGTAAGCATCCAGAACTTGATCTCGATGAACTTGTTGAGTGGAGACAAGTCTAAAATGACTCTGAGTTTGTGTGAGTCTTTCTTGGGAACACAAAACAGCCTTCCCAGGAATTTGATGGACTTCGCTTTCCTTATTACCATCTTGTTCAAGAGTTCTGAGGTATATTCTTCTAACGAGGGGATGGAGTGTTGGAAGAATTCTGGAAAACGGGGTGGAATTCTGTTCGATTTCCACCCGAGTCTATTTGTGATTAGGTTGTGGGCCCAGGGATCGAAGGTCCAGCGATCCTGAAAGTGATACAGTCTGCCCCCTACCTGGAGCCCCTCATTGCTTGGTGGGTCCTGCGGACTTGTTTCCGTGACCACGTCCTCCTAGGCACCGAGAGGAGTTACCT
>NC_090738.1:51002254-51067216 GCF_036898095.1 Palaemon carinicauda
GAAGACGATCCTAGGAGCTGTGCTAAAGATACCAAATCTGCCAAGAAGCGAGGATTCCAAAGGTGGGCTAGTCAAGGGTGCAGCTATCCACTTAACGGCAAATTGATAGCAACAAGCTGTAACAGCCATTTAAGGAAAAGGGCTGTCTTTCAAGTAATGAATGCTGGTACTAAGTTGCCACTTAAAGTTTCCCCCATTTTTAGATTAGGTTCGATTTTCATTTTAACTGGATTTAGATAACTGGCTTTTACATATTTCGGGCTGAGTGCGTAGGATTTTGAGTAAAAATTTTGTGTATAACTTTTCCTTTAAAAACTAGTACAGTTTCGGGTCAAACGACCACGTGTCCAACCCCACTTTTAATCATTTATCATTGCAAGAGACCTTTTGTCGCGCATATTTTAATTGCCTTTGGAGTTTGCTAAGTTGCATTTCTTTTATTTTGTTTTGTGTTTGTTTTAATCTCTTTTACTTGATGTTAAGGTTTTTCAATGTAAAGTCAACAAAGGTGCAAAGAAACACATATTGGTAGAAGTGATCATAAATGGTAAATACAATTGTAATGCAAGTTGACACAGCAGCTGATGTATCAATGATGTCTGAGAAAACAGCTAAGACCATACCTAATTTGTTATTAGAAGGTACAAATAAGAGTTTTGAAAGGTTATAATGGTTTTGATATTCAGGTAATAGGTGCTTCGAACGTAGAAGTACATTATAAAGATCGGAAGTTAGATAGAATGCCATCAACGGTAGTTGAAGGTAAAGGACAAACTTTACTAGGTTTGGATTGGTTACAGTATTTGAAATTAGATTGGCCTAGTATTTTGAAGGATACAGGTACACAAAATGAACACAAGAATGAGTATCTGTGAATAATATTCTATCACAGTTTCAAGACGTATTTGAAGATGAAGCTGGTACATAAAGAACGCAAAAGCAATTTTAGTTTTAAAATCAGATAGTAATCCTAGATTTTTTGCTCCAAGACCAGTATCATATGCATTGAAAAGTGCAGTTGAAACAGAAACCAAAAGGTTAGAAAGTGAAGGTTCTTGGGAAAAAGTTACATACTCAGATTTTGCTACACCATTAGTTCCTATTGTGAAGGAAAACAGGCAGGTTAGGTTATGTGTTGATTACAAGGTAACATTGAATAAACAGCTTCCGGTAGCTCAACATCCATTACTAGATCCGAAAGACATGTTTGCAACTATGTCAGAATGTTTTGTATTTTCTAAGTTAGATCTTAGACAAGCATTGCAACAGCTTCGGGTGAGAGATAGCCATGTCGTCCTGATGGAAGTCTCCTAATAGTAACTTCCAAGGGATATATGTACTACAGTGATATTCCCAGAGAATTCACCTTTATCAAGGTTACCCTACTTCCCATACTACAATTGAGTATCAAGACAGCGCCATATCCAAGATGGCGGACATTCCTTGTAGCATTGAGCATGGTGCTACAGATATAGTAGTTTCGGGAGGGATTCTGCGAAGACCTTTTCTATAGGAAAGGTGGGTGGGTCCATCAGGACAACATGGCTATCTCACCCAAAAATAGATTTTTCGCTTCGCTCAAAATCCGTTTTTTTTGGGCTCAAGCCATGACGTCCTGATGGAAGTGTACCAGAGCATTACTATATCTGTGGATTTTCATCATTGCCTTAACCTTGGGACAATTTTTCTATGGTCTTCTGGACCATTTGAGACAAATGACGTTACCGTTATCCGTCATTATCACTAATCATAGACAATGTTAGTGCTTCCTTCCCCCTACAGGGAAGAGTCATACTAGACGGTAGAAAAGGGGCCTCAAGGTTAGCATATATTGTATGAACAAACATAAGTATTCACTGTGTATACAAACAGTCACGGTTTGTATATATTGTCGGAACAATACCAGTGTTGTTTTAGGGATAAGTTTGATCCAGAGGTTTCTCCTTTAAAGAGCTGTCCTCCCCTGAAGTCTGAAGTTCTACGAAGATAGACCTTTAGACACTCTACAGGACATAGAGAGACATCTTCCTTCAGAGGGCAGATTCTCCAGGGACCCCACCTCTTAGTGGGTAGCTCGTTCTTAGCGAGAAAGGTTGGATCAGGAAAGAGATTCAGTTCTCCCGCTTCTGTGAACTGAATGTGGCCCTCATTTCTAGATAGGGCTACTATTTCACTGACTCTAGCCCCAGAGGCTATAGCGAACAGAAAAATGATATTTTCATAATAAAATAAATTTTTTAACATACTTACCCGGTAGTTATATATATAGCTTACGTCCCTGACATCACGGCAGAAATTTCAAAACTCACGCCAATCGCCGATTGGGTAGCCAGGTGTACCACCTGCGCGCCCCTAGCGAGGTACCTGGAACCATTCCATGATTCCTCAGATCTTCCATGCCCATAGTCTGTAGAGGGGAGAAGGGTGGGAATCAAATTATATATAACTACCGGGTAAGAATGTTCAAAAATTTATTTTATTGTGAAAATATCATTTTTAAACATCTGAATTAGCCGGTAGTTATATATATATCTGATTGACACCTTTGGTGGAGGGTCAGAGACAGCCAATATTGTTGGAATTCCACTTAAAAGTTAATAAAAAACAAGCTTAAGTGTTCATACCTGATAAGGAAGCTGACTTCAATGATTCTCTGCCTCATTATGTCCGCTTTCCTTATGAGATCCAGCGATCCTCCCAGGGAACTGAAGACCTCTAGGAGCTGTCAAACTGGTGTACATACCTCTATGTGACAGGACCTCCTCCAATACCCAGTTCCGGGCTCTCTCAAGGAACAAATTGACCACATGACTAAAATCAATGATTGCGGAAGACTGTCGCAATCTCCACAAACAACCATAAAAACAAATTAAAAGTTCCAAGAGAAGAAAAAGGTATTAGGGTTATGGGAATGTAGTGGTGGATCCTTCCCCACACTACTGCACTTGCTGCTACGAATGGTCCCAGAGTGTAGCAGTCCTCATAAAGAGTCTAGACACGTTTCAAATAGTGTGAAGCGAACACAGATTTACTCCTCCAAAAGGTTGTGTCCATAATGCTCTGCAACGATCTATTCTGCTTGAAGGCCACTGAAGTTGCTACAGCTCTAACTTCATGTGTTTTGACCTTTAAAAGCTTTAGGTCTGCCTCACTGCAATGTGCATGAACCTCTCTTATTAAAAGTCTGATGAAGAATGAAAGGGCATTCTTTGATATCTGTAACGAGGGCCTCTTGACCGAGCACCAAAGAGCTTTTGACTTGCCTCGCAACTCTTTCGTTCTGTCCAGGTAGAACTTCAGGGCTCTTACTGGGCACAGGACTCTCCAACTCCTCGCCAACCACATCCGAAAGATTCAGAATCTCAAAAGCCTTGAGCTAAGGTTGAGAAGGGCGTTCATTCTTAGCGAGAAAGCCTAACTGCAATGAGCAGATAGCTTTGTTATCTCGAAAGCCAACGTTTTTACTAAACGCATGGATTTCACTAACTCTTTTAGCTGTTGCTAGACTAACCAAAAATAGAGTCTTCATCGTGAGGTCCTTAAAGGAAGTTGAATGCAAGGGCTCAAATCTGTCACTCATAAGGAACTTCGGGACTATATCCAGATTCCAAGCTGGTGAATCCTGCCGTTGCTTTGAAGTTTTAAATGATTTGAGGAGTTCCTGTAGATCTTTATCATTCGAAAGGTAAACTTTCTGTGTCTGAATACAGTCGTTAACATACTCCTGTATCCCTTGATGGTAGAGGATGGAAAATTGCACTTCCTTCGAAGGTATAACAGGAAGTCAGCAATCTGAGCTATAGAGGTACTGGATGGGGAAACAGAGTTGACTCTGCACCATCCTCTAAAAACTTCCCACTTGGATTGATAAACCCTGATGGTCGAAGTCCTTCATGCTCTTGCAATAGCCCTAGCTGCCTCCTTCGAAAAACCTCTAGCTCTTGTGAGTTTTTCGATAGTCTGAAGGCAGTTAGATGAAGATTTTGGAGATTTTGATGGTACCTTTCCAAGTGGGGTTGTCTAAATAAATAATGGAAGGCTTCTTGGAGTGTCCACCATCCATTCCAGTACCTCTGTGAACCATTCCCTTGAGGGCCAAGAGGGAGCCACTAGAGTCATTCTGGTCCCTCCGTGTGACACAAACTTTTGTATTACTTTGTAAAGGACTTTGAATGGTGGAAAAGCGTACACGTCCCGATTGGACCAGTCTAACAGGAGAGCATCTATGTGGACTGCTTTGAGATCTGGCACTGGGGAGCAATAAGTCTCTAGCCTCTTTGTCTTCGAGGTCGCGAATAGGTCTATGCAAGGACGACCCCAAAGTCGCCACAGGTTCTTGCAGACTTCTTGATGGAGTGCCCATTCTGTGGACAGAACTTGACCTTTCCTGCTGAGGCTGTCTGCCATCACATTCTTCTCCCCCTGAATAAACCTTGTTACAAGGATTACATTCCTTTCATTTGCCCAGATGAGAAGATTTCTCGCAGTCTCGTAAAGGGACATCGAGTGGATTCCACCTTGCTTGGCAATGTAAGCCAATGCTGTGGTGTTGTCAGCATTGACCTGCACCACTTTGCTCAAAATTGACCCTTCGAAGCTTCTGAGGGCCAACAGGACTGCTAACAGTTCCTTTTGGTTGATGTGGAAGCTCTTCTGATCCTCTGTCCACAACCCCGAAACTTCCAACTTGCCCAGTGTTGCTCCCCACCCCGAGTCCGAGGCGTCAAAACACAACATAGGGTCTGGGTTCTTCTGTTCTAAGGGGAGACCTTCTTGAAACTTGTCTGGATCGTTCCACCACTGAAGGTAACTTCTTATGGATTCTGTAATGGGAATGTACATCGTCTCTAAATCTTTCTCCTTGTTCCAATGAAGATTGAGGTGGAATTGGAGAGGACAAAGATTCAACCTTCCTAGGGAAACAAACTATTCCAACGAGGAGAGGGTTCCCAACAGACTCATCCACATCCTCGCAGAACACTTCCGCTTCTTTAGAAAAGATTGCAGTTTCAAGATGGCTTGCTCCGTCCTTAAGGGAGACGGAAAAGCCCGAAAAACTCGACTCTGAATCACCATCCCCAAATGAAGTATCTCTTGTGATGGTGTCAGAAGAGATATGTCCCTGTTGACAAGAAGACCCAATCCTTCTGTTAGTCTCAAAGTTATCTGAAGATCATTCAGGCAGTGATCGTAGGTATGAGCTCTGAGAAGCCAATTGTCTAGATACAGGGAGGCTCAGATGCTTCTGGAGTGCAGAATTCTTGCCACACTGAGCATCAGTTTCGTAAAAATTTGAGGGGCGGTGTTGAGACCGAAACACAGGGCTCGAAACTGAAACACTCCCTCCTTGAAAACGAACCTCAGATAATGCTTGAAGCTCGGATGAATGGGGATGTGAAAGTAAGTGTCCTGGAGGTCTAATGAGACCATCCAGTCGCCTTTCTTACTGCTGCAAGGACTGACTTTGATGTCTCCATAGAGAACTTCGTCTTCTGGACAAATGTGTTGAGTGCACTTACGTCCAGGACTGGACGCCATCCCCCCGAGTTTTTGGGAACCAGGAACAATCGGTTGTAGAAGCCTGGTGACCGTAAGTCCTGCAACCTCTCTACGGCCCCCTTCTCCAACAAGAGAGACACTTGGAGTTGTAAAGCCTGCCTCTTTTACTCCTCTCTGTATCTGGGAGAGAGATCTATTGGAGCTAAAGCTAAAGGAGGTTTCCCTATAAAAGGGATTTTGTAACCCTCCTTCAGAAGTTGTACTGACCAAAGGTCTGCTCCTCTCCTCTCCCAAGCTTGCCAGAAGTTGTGTAGTCTGGCTCCTACTGCCTGAAGGCGAAAGCAATCAGACTGCTTCACCCTGTTCTGGCTTTGGAAATGCCCGAGCTTGTTGCACCAAAAATAGCTTCCTTTACGGCTTGAGCTTCTAATCCCATTATACCTGTTATTTCCACCACCTGGGAAGTCTCTATTAGTAAAAACTCTAGGGGGAGGAGGACCTCCTTAGAGTCTACCCACATCCTTATCACCTGAAAAAGAATTAGAATTAATATTACCACTTTTGGAGATATGGGGAGTCGACGAGGAGATTTCCCCTCTCCTACCACCATTAAGGGAGCAAGATGTTTGATTATCTAAAGTCTTACAATTAGAACTACTGCTACCTGAACGATAAATCCATACAAATTCATCCGCTAACTGAGCGGCACTACTCAATTTCACACTTTTTGCCTCCTCCAGGTGAACTCTTAACTCCCCGCTACAGGCCTTCTTAAACTCCTCAAGGAGCAACAGTTCACGTAACGCAACGAAAGTGACAGTCTGACGACTTTTCAACCAGTTGTCAAACTGTTCCTCCTTGACGCGCGCCCACTCCACGAAAGACTGTGCAGGGTGTTTCGTATAGTTGCGAAACCGGAGGCAGTAGGGCTCAGGGACCAAGTCGTAAGATTTTAAAAGTAAGGCTTTTGCCATCTGGTAATCCCGAGCTACTCCCTCCTCCAAGGCATTATACACCCACATTGCCTTGCCCACTAACCTACACTGTATTAATACAGTCCACATTTCTGCGGGCCAAGACAATCGAGAGGCCACACGCTCAAATGCCTTGAAGAACTCAGAGGCATCCTTTTTTGTCAAACACTGGCACCAATTTTAGAGCTGCACCTATATTAAACCGATCTTGGAAGGTATTTTTAGGGGAACTTATCAAATTGGCCCCATGCAACCTAGTCATCTCTATATTTAATTTTGCCATCTCCAACTCATGACGCCTTACCCGCTCGTTCTCCTCAAACTCCATTTTTTGCAGCTCTATACGCTTGCAAATAAGGTTGTATTCCTTCTCCTCCTTGGAGTCACCCAACGCATTAACAGGGGCCAGAGATTTGAAGGGTACAGAATCAGGGGAGGCCAAGAACGGATTAGAGGACACATTACCCGGACCCTGGGGAAAATATGCTGGACCTTCGTAAATGGTACCTACGACAGGAGGATCCTCAAACAGAGTTAGACAAGCCCTCATCCTTACTTTGTCCTCCTCTAAACCTTTACTCAACCTCTCCTCACTATCACTAATTACCTCACTCTCACTTTCTGAATGCTCAGCTTCAGCTAACTCCTGTTTTATTTAATACCTAACTAATACCAACACCTCTGCTCTGGTGTCCGCCGTCTTCCGTAGAACACCCAACCGCTTAGTACGTTTTACTAATGGTTTCTTACCTAGCAGCGGCAATTACTTAAGGCAATCAGCTGACCTAAAAAATTCAGCTGGATCAGAAAAAAAAAAATCCCTCCATTTCGTAAAACAAAGAAAAAATTCAGGTGAGAAATGCAACACTAAAGCAAAAAATATAAATATTGAAGAGTCCACCTGAGTGCTGCTCCACCGACCAAAATACCGGATACTCTGAGCTCTCTATCCTTTCACGGTCGCCAAATATGTTACGACCCTCGTCAGGCCGTGGTGCAAATTCTTATTGCACGATAAGAGAGGTCAGTCATTATAAAAATATCCAGCATAAAAATTGGTCAGTGAAAACGAAAACACTTGGGAAAACTTAACAATATTTATTAACAACAATTTTTAGAACAGTCAACCTTGTGACTACCTAACAATTTGGATTAACAACTTACAACTAACTATTAACAACTAACACTTAACAAATAACAATTAACAATTAACAAATAACAAAATTCCCCAATGGGAAACACCACACTCTCAACGAGAGAGAGTCAGATAACTCAAGAACTAAACCCACACAAAACACAAAATATATACATATTCTCACACTCTTTGAGGCTGGAAGAAATCACCTCCTGCTCCAACTATGGTAGCGACTCCACTAACACTCAGCTACCATAGGGAGTGCAGCTCAGCAGGACTCCTCATCAAAAGGGAGGGAAATGGAGCCCCAACCCAAGAAAAAGGTACACAATCTCTCCTACCTGGCAACTGCCTCCCTACATGCCACCATGAGCTCCAAGGTTCCTGCAGCTGACTATGGCGAGGATGCATTGATGGTGGTGTCTCTCTTGAGTCTACCTTAAAGCCGGGATTCCTATGTCGGCGCTGCGGACCGCAGAAGAGAACACGCAGGAATTGCAAATCGCCGCAGGTGGCAGAAATGCACCTGCTAAAAGCCGTCGAACATTGGTGTTGCAATCTTCGGGAAAGCTCACATAAGCCAGCTGCTGAAGCAGGTCCGGGTAACCTCGAGCTCGAACTGTGTCATTTAGCAATTGAGTTCCTCCCAGGTAAACACAGGTGTCTCTTCTCACCAAGGACTCGAAAAACACAGAAAAGAAACAAGCGTTAAATTAGACACTTATAAATCTTTAAATGAGTGGGGAAGAGGTTAAAACAGCACTTCAAAAGAAAAAAAATTAAATTTACAACTAAAGCCTCATAAACTAAATCTTATACTAATTTTGCATAAATCAAAAATGCAGTTACAAGGGTGACGAAAAGAAATCCAAAAATTACGTCAATACATAATCAGACAAATGAATCTGGATAAGGCATACCTTGTAATGAAGACAAGATTAGATATGCTCAATTTAAAAGCAAATTTCAAGGGAAAATATGAAGATAATTTGTGTGACCTGTGCAAAGATAAAGAAGATACTACTGAATATTTATTTTTATGCCCAAAATTAGGACAGTTAATGAAAGTAAACATAAATATAGGTACGCTGAAAAATCCTAGCAGGAATCTGGTTGCATTTATAGGTAGGGCAATGCACACGAAAGAAGAATTTAAAAAGTAAAAAATGACCACAATAGGTTGATAAAACTGATGCTAGCAGGGTGTTATCCTATCTGATTTCAAGGTAGAAGGTGATAAAAGTAAAGATTGAAAATCTCATTATCAAATTATATATGGTAGAGCTAAAATAAGCTTAATTACAATAATAAAAATAAGCTCAGAAGCTTTGCACATATCTATAAAGTAAGAGAGTGCCTGCAAACTTATTCAGCTGAGTGAGAAATAAGGAACCAGGAACCAGGAGAATGAAGATCTATGAGAGAGCAGTAGTACCTACAATGTTTGCAAATATTGAGACGTGGTCGTATTAAAAGAAAAAGAAATGAAACAACCAGAGAGCATACAGTACAAAATTATGAAAAGAATGTTCGAACAGGTTGCTACCACACCTTACTGAGGGTTAATAGCAGAAACAGGAATATGGCCAGTTGAAAATAGAATAGAGTATAAATAGGTGATGCTTTTTCATGATATCAGATGACAAACGACTAGTTAAGGATGTAGTGGAAGATCAAATAAGAGAACCATATGGTGAATGTTGGGGAAAAAGTAGCTCCTCGGCAATGCTGGAAGCGTCCATAAGGAGTAATGAAAGTGGTAAGATGATGGTCCTCCTCCGCTAGCTCCATCTGCCAGTAACCGTATATGGCATCCGCAGTGGTAAAGAATTTGGCTGTGGGATCGACGGTACGGACAGCAGCTATGGGTATGGGCGAAGGGTGGGCTGGTCTGCAGACTTGAGTGTTCAGCTTGGTGAGATCCACTGTGATGCAAACTTCCTTTGCCTTTTGGACGACAACTAGAGGGTGACACCATTCCAATGGCTCATCTCCACAAGGCTTAATGATACCCTGCTGGACCATAGAATCTAGTTCTATCTTGACAGATTCGCGGAAAGCATAGGTGATCTGCCGTGGCGAATGGAACAGCATCCTTTTTAAGGTGGATTTTCATTGGAGGTCCTGCCATCGACCTCAGTGGAGCGGCTTCAAGGTCCTCCTTAGACACAAGCACATCAGGAAAGGTTCTAAGGAAATATTCTCGGGCCTCAGCAGGGGTCGAGTTGGCATGGAGGGGTAGCTCCTTACATCGGTTCACGTGGATGACCTGTAGGATGGGCAGTGGAAAGTCTGGCGGTATGATGGCCAAGTCCTTGCAGTGTGCATAAGACAGGAGTGGCATCTGGATACCTTCATGGACTTGGATCATGGCATGACAGGACCGGTTGGCCAAAGACAGAGTGGCCTTAAGGGTACCTAAAGCTGGTGTCATCTGTGATCCATCTGCTGTGAGTGTCACTGAGGTGGCAGAACGTTGTAGCTTATTCCTGGTGATTTGAAGCAATTTCATGTGCTGAGGACCCATCACTGATACGCCAGCTCCTGTGTCTGGCAGCATCATAACCTTGGATGACTTGCCTTTGTAGGTGAGGTCGAGGATTATGGGTGCCGGAGAAGGGCAAGTTGTTGTGGAAAGGGCCTCAACCTTGCGATAATTTGAAGGCTTGCTGGAGGGGGGGCGTGGCTTTGGGTGGGCCGCCCTGCTTGGCATTCATCTGCTGTTAGCAACATCTGTTGTAGTGACCCACTTGGCCACAGTGTCTACACGTGGCCTTGTTGGTAGGACACTTTGAAGTCTTATTCCAGTGTCCCTTGCCGGCACAGTTTCCCCATATGCTGTCGGCAGCTGCACACTTTTCTGCAGAGCCGTGCTTCTTTGTGCAGGAAAGGCACGAAGTGTCCCTGTTAGAGTTTGGGTGAGAAGTAGCACCTTTTCTGCCAAGTCCTTTGGTTTTTTGTAAGTAGAGACAGCACACAATTTAGAAGGAGGGGAACGTATGGCGGTGGTGGGTGTCCTTGTGGCCTCATAGGAGCGACATTCATTGACCATGGTGACCAATGAAGCTGAGGTATCCAGGGCAATAAGTTTTTGTGTGAGCTCCTCGTCTCTGACTCCCACGATGATGATCATCTTTAGCTGAATTTCCTCATAAACTGCATACTGGCCAGGGCAGACATCGATTTCCTCTGCTACGTGCTTCAGTCTGCCGTGGAAATTGCTGAAGCTTTCCCCTTCCCTCTGTTTGCAGGAAAGCAGGTCTCTGCAACATAAACCTTCATTTCGCAGATTCTGATGCATTCCTGGAGAACATTTAAGACTTCCTCCACGCTCCGATCTGTGTCTGGTGGCACATTGAGTGTGTGTTCCAGTATTTTTTGAGTTTCCAGGCTGAGGCACATACAAAGTTGTATTAGCTGCTTTCTGGTAGCTCAAGTCCCTAGGTCCACCATCACACTGTAGTCATCCCAGCGTCTACGCCAATCCCTGAATACTTGGTATGTAGCATCAGGACATAAGGGCGGTGGGGTCTGGGCAATGACTTTCTGTGGGAGTGGGTGCTGGGAACTTGAAGGCACTGAGGATTGAGTAGGAAGTTGTTGTGAGTCTGGTGGTGTTGCTTGCTGGTGGGCAGGGTTGACCATGAGTAGCTGCAACAGGGCGGTGAAACACTGGGCTTCCTCCTCTCTTCTTAGGTTGTCCTCTTGGCGGCGTAGTTCTTCCTCGTGGCAACATTGATCCTCCTCTCTCTGACATGTAGCCAACTCGGTCTGTCGAGATTCCTCCAGGTACTTGATAAGGAGCCTTAACTCCCCACCTGTAGCTGATGAAGGCGGTACAGTCAGGTATGGTGAGAGTAAAGGCGGGGTTTCCATCGTTGAGAAGCCTGGTGGGGTTTGACGGTCTGTTGGTGAGCCTGGGTGTGAAGGCAACTGGCAGTCTTCATTGTCCTGCTCATGTTGCATATCCCCAGACTCGTCTTGATGTGAGGTAGTCGACATTACAAAACGTTTTAAGCTGTCACCCACAGTTTAAATGAAAAGATGAACAAATGAAAAGATAAAAGAGACTTTCTACAATTTTCATTTTAAAAATTACTGTAAGTAGAGGGGCAAATGGCAACAGGGGAGGAGCATGGGAGGGCTCCTGGGTGGTGGGGAGGAGCGGCGGGCAGGCTGGGACCTGGGCAGCAGCAAATGGCACTGGCAGTGCATTTCCGGTGATGAGAGAGATTGGACGTACCTCGATATCCTGAGATGAGTATGGGTAAAAGGGTTCTTATGTGGGCATGAAGGGCTCGACACACAAGAGAAATATTATCCACTAACATCAAATCACTAATACCACACTGCACTGGTACTGCATGAACGGTTTGCAAACAAAGCACAGACACTGTAAAATCCACAAGTAGTCGAGGGGAAATGGCGGCTCGATGTAGATGCTGGATTCCGGTGTTCCCTTAAAATGCTGAATGGATTAGTCACTGTGCCATGGTGATAGGTGATGAAGTCTTGTAGATGAAGACAGATGATTGCAGGGATGGAGAATTAAAATCCTGAGTCGTAGATTGCATTTATTCCATACAGCAAGGGGTTATGCACAGTGGTGCTCTGGAAGGCGTACAGCTTGCGCCAAGAGAAGCAAGAAGACTCCCTATGCGCATGCACGGAGTGCTGACAACGTGACTCATGCGCATGTGTTTTTAACATACAGAATTATGAATTGCAAAGGGTGCATATATGAAAAATAATATATACAATAATCTACAATTATTATTATTATTATTTGCCAAGCTACAACCTTAGTTGGAAAAGCAGGATGCTATAAGCCCAGGGGCCTCAACAGGGAAAATAGCCCAGTGAGGAAAGGAAAAAAAGGGAAAACAAAATATCCAAAGAGCATTAGCAACATTAGAATAAATGTTTCCTATATAAACTATAAAAACTTTAACAAACCAAAAGGAAGAAAAATTAGACAGATTAGTGTGCCCCGATTGTACCTTCAAGCAAGATAACTCTAACCTAAGACAATGGTATAGAGGCTATGATACCACCCAAGAATAGAGAACAATGGTTTGATTTTGGAGTGACCTTCTCCTACAGGAGCTGCTTACCACAGTTAGAGTGGCCACTGAACAATTACAGTGCAGTAACACCTTGGGTGAAGAAGAATTGTTTGGTAATCTCAGTGTTGTTGGGTGCAAGAGGATTGAGGAGAACATTATTATTATTATTATTATTATTATTATTATTATTATTATTATTATTACTAGGTAAGCTACAACCCTAGTTGGAAGAGCAGGATGCTATAAGCCCCGGGGCTCCAATAGGGAAAATAGCGTAGTGAGGAAAGGAAACAAGGAAAAATAGAATATTTTAAGAAGAGTAACAACATTAAAATAAACATATCCTATATAAACTTTAACAAAACAAGAGGAAGAGAAATAAGATAGAAAAGTGCGCATAAATGTACCCCCAAACAAGAGAACTCTAACCCAAGACAGTGGAAGACGATGATACAGGGGCTATAATACTACCCAAGACTAGAGAACAATGGTTTGATTTTAGTGTCTTTCTCCTAGAAGAGCTGCTTACCATAGCTAAATAATCTCTTCTACCCTTAGCAAGGGGAAGTGGCCACTGAACAATTACATTGCAGTAACCCCTTGGGTGAAGAAGAATTATGTAGTAATCTCAATGTTGTCAGGTGTATAAGGACAGAGGAGAATAGAGTATTCGGTGTGTGTGTATGCAAACGGAAAATGAACCATATCCAGAGAGAAAGATCCAATTTAGTACTGTCTGGCCAGTCGAAAGACCACATAACTCTAGTGGTAGTATCTCAACGGGTGGCTGGTGTCATGGCCAACCTACTACCAGGCTATTGGGTGTATGTCCAAGCAAAGGGAAAGTGAACCGTAACCAGAGAGAGAGAGAGAGAGAGAGAGAGAGAGAGAGAGAGAGAGAGAGAGAGAGAGAGAGATCTAATGTAGTACTGACTGGCTAGTCATAGGACCCCCTAACACTCTAGCGGTAGTATCTCAACGGGTGGTTGGTGCCCTGCCCAACCTACTACCTATAGTAACGGCAGAAGAGACTACTTAGGAGAACTTAACTCTAATGAGGCAGTATTAGTTATGAAAACCAGGTTGAATATGCTAGAATTGAAGGAAAATTATAGAAACATGAGTGATAAGGATAGACTAAGGGTGTTGTGTAGGGAGGAAGAGGATACTACTGGGCATATGTTTAGCTGTAATGAGTTAAAAAATAGAAATAATGAGGTAGAAATAGGGAATATAGAAACACAAACTAAAGAGGTTGCCTGGTATATCTGAAAGACCCTTGAAGTTAGAAGTAAAAGCATACAAGCTGTGCTGTATGTATAGGAGGTAACTAATGACAATGAATTTTCTGCAGATGCAGATTGCAACACTTTACACCTACTACGCTTCTTCTAGTAGTGCCTACAATCCCAGTGTTGTAAGCTCCAACAACCATACGAAGAAGATAGTGCACAAACAGTAGGAAAATTTATCTTTTTGTGAAGAAAATATTGAATATAAGAAAAGTATACTACAACAAATGTGGATGAAAAGAGAAAAACTAGTGAAAATAAGGAACACACAAACTAAAAGACACAGAGGCGCCGATGCAAAGGCGAAGCCTCAACGTGAATCTGATCTGATCTATGTTTTGGAGAGAACAACGAGGAACCTGGAGTACGGACCCAAAATTACCTGGAGACAAAACTATGTTACCTGTTCTATAAGGAGATTAATTATATGAGGTTTTGCCAAGAAGCTGAAAATGTCATCTTTACTGCAACTAGCGCTTAATACGAGGAATATCGTTGGAGGAGTTCTAACGAAAACCGGTCAAGGTAAGAATACGAGGTATCCTTTTGAAGCCGACGGCTTGACTTCCGACATTTGCTCTGCTGCTAGTTTATAGCCTGGTTTGGACCAGAAGGTCTCTTTTCATAATACCAAAATATCTATCCTGAGCTAGCTTAGTTGGTAAATATATGTATGTAGCTTTTGGGGACAGGGCAATATCTTTCTTATTACTAGCCAAATCGTTTATCATTATGGGGAAGATGTTCTACCCAATGTTTACAATGATCCAACATACCATAATATGATGTTGTTTTATCATTTTGAATAATATAATTTACCTTTACCACGGCAGTATTTTCCAAGTTCAGCACGGTCCGAACGCAAGTCACGGGTAGCTCCTGCTTAGTTTCCAACTTTAATGATAGATAGAGCCCGTGTCATCCCAGTCTAAGAAACGTTCGTTTTTACGATTTAATACTGTCCCGTCAATCTACATATTTACCCCTTTGTTAAGTTTGTAGTTTTTAGGGACACGTCATTTATAGTGACATTTGATACTGCTATGATAATTATCATGAATTGTTAGGTTAGGGAAAGGTCGTTACAATGCGTTGTCCGCTGAAGCCACGGCCAAGTTACTCGGTCGTAAAATTTCCTCCAAGCATTGTTTCCTGTCTTACTATAATAACACCCGTTGGGCGGCGCGCTGATCGCCTAACAGCTGGTGGCGCAAGCTTGAACAGTTATGGATGTTCGCACTTATGTTTTCGCTTATTCCAACAATCGTCATTTTCAACCTCTTGTTAAGATTCTTATTTCGTTGCGACACGTCCTGAAGTTATGCCGAATACTAATTTGTTTTATATACAACCAAAGGTTAGGTTAGACAGCATCTAGTTAAGATATTTCGGTAGATAAAGCCAGTGTCAATCAAAGCAACCGAACTAACCCTTTTGTTGGCCGCGTGATTTCAAATTTTTAATCCCCTCTACATGACCCGAGATTGACCTGGAGTCGACCCTTTCCAACTCTAACTGCCGTAATGTGGTTGAGTTTATCACTCATATTGATCAAATTGATTCAATTAAGACTGAATTCTTTCGTTATTTATTTCGAGAAGGCCTCTAAGGGGATTTTAGGGGTCCATGTGAGAAATGTACAATTGGTGATGTTGCCCTTATGCGTGATGGCCGCAATGTGCACAATGGCCAATACAGTTTTTGGAGGTGTAGTGTCGCCGAAAGTTCACAATGCGGCATGGATCATTCTTTGAGCGCTCACACCTCGAAGAACGTGAGGTCATTCTCCACACATGTTGTTGGGTTCATCGTTGGCCTCAAGACTGTGTTGACGTGAAGAGCGAACAGCTTGCTTCTCACACTCTTGTTGACTGGTACAACTTTTGCCGAGAAGTGTGTGAACAAGTGTTGATATTGGACAATAAGAAAATTGGCGGACCAGGGCACATTGTGGAAGTGGACGAGAGCAAGTTCGGCAAGAGGAAGTATAACATCGGGCATACAGTCGAAGGAACCTGGGTCTTTGGGGGCATTGACCGGGAAACACGTGAGACCTTTTTCAAAGTGGTTAAGAAACGTAATGCGCAAACGTTGATCTCGGCGCTCAAAGAGCACGTTCTTCCCGGGACCACTATCATTTCCGAGTGCTGGAAAGGATACGCCCGGGTCAAAGATCATGATTTTAAACATTTTACAGTTAACCACAGTGTTAACTTCGTTGATTCTAATGACCCTACTGTACATACGAACACTATAGAATCACAATGGCGGGTTCTCAAAAGGAGCTTGCTACCAAGATTCGGTACCCAGAAGTCGTTGTACAACAGCTATTTCACGGAGTACTGTATCAGGAAGCGATATATAGAGAAGTCCGTATGTCCGTTCAGGGCATTTTTACAGCTCATCAAGCGCGTTTACCCGCTCAAACCCAGTCCTCTCTTCTTGCCCATTCCTGAATCTCCTCCTTCCACAATCCGTCCTCCCGCTAACACTACTAACGTTCGGCCATCCACCGCTGGATCTCATAAGGCTAGCAGACATAATGAGGCAGAGTATCATTGAAGTCGGCATCCTTATCAGGTACGAACCCTTAAGTTTGTTTTAATTAACTCTTAAGCAGAATTCCAGATATACTAGCTGTCTCTAACCCTCCACCAAAGGTGTTAATCAGCTATATATATAACTACCGGGTAAGTCTTATGTTTAAAAATGGTATTTTCATTATAAAATAAATTTTTGAACATACTTACCCGGTTGTTATATATAATTTAAGTCCTACCCTCCTCCCCTCTAGGAGACTAGAGGCATGGAATATATGAGGGTTTCTGGAATGGTTCCCAGGTACCTCGCTAGGGCCTAGGGGTGGTACACCTGGCTATCCAATTTGCGATCGGCGTGAGTTTTGAATTTTCTGCCGTGACGTCAGAGACGTAAGCTATATATATAACTACCGGGTAAGTATGTTCAAAAATTCATTTTATAATGAAAATACCATTCTGTTTTGATGCTATTTTTCAGGTAGGGTATGGAGTGGACTATCTTGAAAGTATACTCTCATTGGGCTGATAGTGGAGAGTGTAGATTTCCATTTTGACGTGTGATGCCTTAGTATTCTCGAGTAGGTAAATCAAACTATTCATCCTCCCAATCTTTTGGATTCTTCAAGCAACGGACCCCCATCCCCCTGATACGCTGACTCTCTCCCTACACTGTTGACGACTTCTGGCAAATCGTTTGAAGAAAATTTCGTTGACGACTAGGAACTAAAAATTACCATTCTTTGAATATTAAAAAAGGGTAATTTGGGCAACACAGGAAAATTGAAAATACTGCATGTTACCAAAATTCCATTAGAAGTCAATTATGATGTTCTACATGGGAAATTTGAATGCTACAGATTAATAAAAGAAATTAGAATTAAACTTCAAGGTGATAAATGGGATTCTTGGTTATCATTTGATATTCATGATGAAGCATTCAATGCAAGCTGTAACATTATGAATATTTAAAGTTGGTACTGTATTTTGAAAATTGATGGTGCTCTTTGTGATTGAGTACCTAACGATCTGGATGTTTACAGACCGGCAGACTGGATTGATAAAGACTTAGATATAGTTTTGCCATCCCAAAAAGAAAGCCCAAACCACCAATGTGGCTCGTTGTTCAATCTAAAGGAGGTACAGAAAATTATTTTAAGATCTGCAAATTTCTTCAGAGGAAGGTAGGAACGATTGCACCTGGAGATATATCTCGATTTGGGAAGAAAAGTTACTTAATAAATGCCATGTCATACACAGTTTGTTATATTGTCCAATTTAAAGACAGACAATGATGATGTAAAACTTAACATCAAACCCCATCTAAACTTTAGCTATGGAAGGGGAGACGTTTTCAATAGATACCTATATGAATTCACGAAAGAAGGGATGTTGGCTACGTGTCCATTAACAGTGTGGAAAGTACGTAAAGTACCTGGAACATCAATGATTAGTCTTACTTTCCAGGATGCTGATGTACCTTTCCATATTGACATAAAAAATGAAAGGATTAAAGGTCGACCATTTAAGCAAAAGCCACTGCAATGTTTTAATTGCTTTAAATTGGGGGATCCTTCCAAAGTTTGTAATAAAGATAAAGATTTATAATACTTGCTCCAATCTTTACCATGGAGAATGTACACTTGAGGTAAGGTGCCTGAACTGCAACTCTATTCATAAATCTACTAATAGGAGCTGCCATTTATATAAGTTAGAATAAGCTGCCCTCAATAAATCAATTATTGAGCATGCAAACATAGAGCATGCCAAGAGATTATTAGATAAATTGACTACCTTTGCAAAGATTAAAAACAAGAGAAAAAGTTCATCAGAAGTCATCTAACCCACCTATTATTGTAGGTAGTTCTCGAAAAAGAAATTCACCATCTACTGATAAAGTGTTGCATGATAAGGCAAAAATATCCCCTCCTAAAGATTCACCATTGTGTATTAACAAAAAGACATTGCCCACCACTATCCAACCTTTATCCCCCATAACACTTACATTAACTACAGTTAACTTGTATTGTAGTAATATTACTGTACTGTATGTATATTACAGTAATATACACTACAGTATCAGAGAGTATTATATTACAGTACAGTGTTTCTGGGCTCTGACCTGTGCTGCCCAGTGAAATGCTTCTTTAGCATCATTTCTAAGGTATATAACTGCTAAATAATACCAGAGAAAAAATTGCATAGGAATGCTAGGTGTGAACCCAGCTCGCTCACCTGAAAGGTGTCGGTATAAGTAATACGGGCGTGAAAATCACATGCAGAGGTCTCGTACCAATTAGATATCTCCTTGTCAATATCCCCCAAATCAAGAGGAGCCGTCCCAAGTCCACCACAGACCGTCGCTACCCACAATCCTACCCACGCCAATGACGTCACTCCTCATAGCACCCAAGTTTGGGTCCAACAGGGAGGGCGAGCAGAGGGTGGGTTCACTGGGCGGCACAGGTCTCTCACCCAGAAATAGATTTTTCCTTCGTCAAAATCCCTTTTCTGGGCTCTAACCTGTGCCGCCCAGTGAAATAGTACCAGAGAAATGGTCCCAAACTTGGAACCAAAATATTAAATCAAAAAGAAAAATTAAAGTCAAACGTATCAAAAACATGATTTAATATACGTAAATCTAAGTACATGGTATTCGAGAAAAAGAGAACTCCTTACGTAACAAAAAAAGTAATATAAGTAAAACATGGGATGCAAACTAAATGTATGATCCTAGGATATAGGAGAAAAACATGAACATCAAAATAAGGTCTCAACGAAGAGAATACCAGGATTAAGGATTACTGTAAGGATAAAATTAACAATCTCGAATGACTATAAGTGAACATGAGCAAAAATATATACATAAATGATAAGGACTGTACATAAGGATGCAACTGAAGGGTGCGATCTAAAAGATAAATCAAACCACTGTAGGGACCATAAGTGAGGCAGGTAGGGGGAAGAGAAACAGAGGGAAATAAGACATGTGATTAGGATTCATGATGATGGGGAGGAACCACACTTCCTGCTGCCACTGTAGCAAATTTTAGGGCTTCCAAAGGTTTTAACCCTTTCACCCCCAAAGGACGTACCGATACGTTCTTGCAAAACACTGTTTTTTAAATATTTAACTTAGCCGGTGAATATATAGCTGCAATTCTGTTGCTCGACAGACAAACTGTACAGAAAAAACTCGCCAGCGATCGCTATACAGGTTGCGGGTGTGCCCAACAGCGCCATCTGTCGGCCAGATACCAAGCTCTATGTAAACAAAGACTCAATTTTCTCTCTGTCGACGTGTCGACAAGACGTACTTTACTCGCTGTTGAAACCTGGAGTTTTTCCCATCATCTTTGGTGAAGTACTATATTCTGGTTTGAGCTTTCGCAGTGCAGGTGTTTTATCTTCATCTTAAATCTTGAACTCGTTTTGGATAGATTTAATTATGGTGACAAAGAGAGTATGGACTTTCTTTCACTTTTAAATGGCCGACCCTTCCCTTAGACGGAAGTGTGTTTAGGCTTTTAGTAATTATCTTATCACGTTATAAATTAATTATAGATTTTCCTCTATATATTTTATATCTCTCCGCCTTTATTAGGCCTCTTCGATTAACTTTCCATTTATTATAAACATATAAAAATAAATTTTAATTTTTCAATATTAAACTTACCCGATAATCATGTAGCTGTCAACTCCGTTGCCCGACAGAATTCTATGGAGGGATACGCCAGCTATCACAATACTAGAAGGGGGTGTACTTACCAGCGCCACCTGTGGCCAGGTACTATAGTACTTCTTGTTGACACCTCCTCAATTTTTCCTCTGTCGTGCTTCCGGCAAGACGTTCTGGGATACGCTTATGATCTTCGAGTATTTTCACGGCTTTTGGTGAAGTATTCTCTCAGATTTCGGCTGTCGCTTTACTGGAAAACTTCTATATTAGCTTAGATAGCTATTATTTAGTACCTGATTAACGGTTAACGATCTTTTGCTTGATTTTGAAACCCCACTTGGCTAACTCTTTTGATTCAAGATGTCTGACATTTCACAAGCCCCCACCCATAGACGATGTAGGTCTTGTAATAGGCGTATTCCGAAGGCCTCGGTAGATCCTCACACCGCTTGTTCTGACTGTAGGGAAAGGCCCTGTCAGTTAGAAGATCGATGTGAGGAATGCGCCGGACTTTCGGAACTTGATTTTGTCCGTCTTCTTAAGTATTCAACCAAGTTAGAGAGAGAGAGAGAGTTAGGAGGAGTTCTTCTCACTCTTCACTTTTTTCCTCACCTCATGATCCCCTACCTTTTCCTACCCCTGTAGTGGCTACCCCCGAACCTACTATTTGCCCTCAGCCTGATATGTCTGTTGTTTTGCGTGCCATTCAGGCCTTAGGTGACAAAGTAGAGTCAGTGGTTAGTGATCATAAGTCTCTTATGGCCGAAGTCAAGGAACTTAAGGTCAAGAGTGCAGTGGGTGGAATTAGTGCCAGTGCTGTGACGAGTGCTAGTGTCAGTGCAGTGCCAAGTGCTAGTGTCAGTGTCAGTGTGGTGCGTGAGGATACTTCTGTGCGTGCCAGTCGTCCTCCCAGTCCGGGACCTCTTGCAAGCTCCCAAGCCCAGGGGAGAAGCAATGTCGAAGGGCAAAAGGGTTCGGCAGGCCTTGATCGGCGCACAGAAGTATCCTCGGTGGTTGCGGGCGTGTCTTCCAGAGACCGTCACTCCCACCTGCAGACGATTGAGCCCGTCTTTTACTCGTCTGCTGATCAATTGTCAGGGAAGAAACGCTGGACTCAGGTCTCAAGACCACTCAAACGCAGAGTCCAGACCTCAAGAACTCAACCGGGCTGCAGTCATTGGATCAGCTCTGACTCGCCGCAGTCATCAGTTGAATGCACTCCGCCTAAGAGGAGTAAGGTTCTGCCGCAACAGATCTCTGCTGTTAAGGCTTTACCTCAGCAGACCTTAGTGTCTGCCGACCCCAAGTTGACTCTACTGCAGTCCATGCAGTCACAACTTGCGGTCTTGATGCGTGAGTGTCAGGCTGAGAAGGTTACACCTCCTCCTGCGATCGCTCCGCCTGACCGCAGCACTGCCTGCCAGGCGTACGATGTTGAGGCTCCTCAGGATACCTTACCACGTTCTGAGTTTACTGTTTCCAGTGGTGTGCAGCTCCCTCCGCCTTCCTTAAGGCAACCTCAGCAATGGGAACAGGAAGCTTATACCTTACTTCCTCCGCTTCCACTTGCAGTTCCACCAGTGAGGCAACACTCTCTTGAGGTACAACAACCTCTCCCATCCATGAGTCAGTCTCCTCAGCTCTCGCTGCAGCGAGCTCAACCCTCCTCAAGGCAAGCACAACACCTTAGCCTTGCGCCGCAGGAACCTCAACTCGCGAGACAATTACTGCGTTCTGCGCAGCCACTACCTCATCGCTCACAGCTCACACCTCAGGAACCTCAACTCGTTCCTCAGGAACTTGCTACTGCGCATCCGCCAACCTCTCAGCAAGCGCAACCCTTGAGTTCAGACACTCATGCTAGGAGTCAGCCTCCTCCACCCATGCGCCTACCTTCTGCTACTTCTTTTGATCAGCCTTTGCAGTCTGAGCCTCAGGTGTTCCCTCAACAGAGTCTTGAAGAGGAAACCACAGATATTGTTGTTCCAGCTCGTGCTGACTCTGCTGTTCAGCATACCTTACCGATCTCTTCGCTACACTCTGGTGATGAGGCGTCTGATGATGAGGCTGCACACCTGGATCCCTCTTCAGACGTGGATGAATCCAAGTCTTCTCCACCTTCTATTGACTTTCGTAAGGTCTTGGCTCTGTTTAGGGAGGTTTACCCAGACCACTTTGTCTCTGCTATCCCCCGCTCTCCGCCATCTGAGTTTTCGCTGGGCATGCAGCCAGCTAAGTCTACTTATACTAAGCTTGTCTTAGCAAGGTCCTCTAAGAGAGCGTTAAGGATTTTAGGGGAGTGGTTGCAGTCTAAGCAACAACTTGGAAAGACTTCGTTCATGTTTCCTCCGACTAAGCTCACTTCTAAAGCGGGCGTTTGGTATGCCACAGGAGAGGAACCAGGCTTGGGAGTACCTGCCTCTGCCCAGGCTGACTTCTCAAGTCTGGTAGACTCTCCTCGTAGAACAGCAATGAGGCGCTCTAAGGTTTGCTGGACCTTCTCAGACCTTGATCACTTCCTGAAGGGTGTTTTTAGAGCATTTGAGATGTTCAACTTCCTAGACTGGTGCCTGGGGGCCCTCAGCAAGAAGACCTCCCCTGCGGACAAGGATTCTGCCATGCTCTTAATGTCCTGCATGGATAAGGCCATTAGAGATGGATCTGGTGAGCTTGCTTCGATGTTTGTGTCAGGGGTTCTTAAGAAAAGGGAGCAGCTTTGTACCTTCCTTTCCTCCAGCATCACACCTTGTCAAAGGTCTCAACTCCTTTTCGCTCCGCTCTCGAAGTTCCTTTTTCCCGAAGAGCTTGTTAAGGACTTGTCTGCTGCCCTGATACAAAAGGACACACATGATCTTGTGGCCTCATCGGCTCGTAAGACTTAAGGTTGCTACCTCAGTCCCCAGGACTTATCGCACCCCAGTGGCTGATACTCCTGCTACGAGGTTCATACCGCCCTTTCGTGGTAGAGCCCCCAGCCGAGGAAGCTCCCGTCCAGACTCTTCCAGGAGCAAGTCTAGGAAAAGTTCCAAGGCTTCTAAAGGAAAAAACTGACTCTCCGCATCTCCAGACAGCAGTAGGAGCCAGACTCAAGATCTTCTGGCAAGCCTGGGAAAAGAGAGGTGCAGACGCCCAGTCTGTCAGTTGGCTGAGGGAGGGTTACAGGATACCATTCTGCCGCAAACCCCCTCTGACCACATCTCCCATCAACCTCTCTCCCAACTACAAAGAAGAGGACAAGAGGCTAGCGTTGCACCAGGAGGTGTCGCTCCTTGTACAGAAGAAGGCAGTGGTTATAGTCCGGGACCATCAATCCCCGGGCTTCTACAACCGTCTCTTTCTGGTGGCCAAAAAGACAGGAGGTTGGAGACCGGTGCTGGACGTCAGCGCGCTCAATGCGTATGTCACCAAGCAGACGTTCACGATGGAGACGACGAAGTCGGTTCTAGCAGCGGTCAGGCAGGAGGACTGGATGGTCTCGTTGGACCTGAAAGATGCCTACTTTCACGTTCCTATTCATCCAGACTCCCAACCTTTCCTGAGATTCGTTTTCGGAAAGGTTGTCTACCAATTCCAAGCCCTGTGTTTTGGCCTAAGCACAGCTCCTATGGTGTTTATGCTTCTGATGAGGAATATAGCAAAATTCCTCCACTTATCGGACATCAGAGCCTCCCTTTACTTAGACGACTGGCTGTTGAGAGCCTCCACGAGTCGTCGCTGTCTGGAGAGTCTCAACTGGACTTTGGACTTAATCAAAGAACTGGGTCTGTTAGTCAACATAGAAAAGTCTCAGCTCATTCCCTCCCTATCCATTGTGTACCTGGGAATGGAGATTCGGAGTCAGGATTTTCGGGCTTTTCCATCGGCCCCAAGGATAAGCCAAGCCCTAGATTGCATCATGAGCATGCTGAAGAGGAGCAGTTGCTCGGTGAGACAGTGGATGAGTCTCACAGGGACCCTTTCATCGCTGGCCCTGTTCGTCGAGCTAGGGAGACTCCACCTCCGCCCTCTTCAATTCCATCTTGCAGCTCATTGGGACAAGGGTTTGACTCTCGAAGCAGTCTCTATCCCAGTCACCAAAGAGATGAAGACCACTCTCTTGTGGTGGAAGACCAATCTCCTGCTCAGGGAGGGCCTATCGTTGGCTATTCAGACCCCCAATCTTCATCTCTTCTCAGATGCATCGGACTCGGGCTGGGGTGCGACCTTGAACGGACGGGAATGCTCGGGAACGTGGAACGAGGAACAGGGAACGCTCCACATCAACTGCAAGGAGCTACTAGCAGTTCATTTAGCCCTGCTGAACTTCAAGTCCCTCCTGCTAGGCAAGGTGGTGGAGGTGAACTCAGACAACACCACAGCCTTGGCTTACATCTCCAAGCAAGGAGGGACCCATTCGAGGAGCCTATACGAGATCGCAAGGGACCTCCTCATTTGGTCAAGAAGTCAAAACCTCACTTTAGTCACGAGGTTCATTCAGGGCAACATGAACGTCTCAGCAGATCGCCTAAGCAGAAGGGATCAGGTCATTCCCACGGAATGGACCCTCCACAAGAGTGTGTGCAACAGACTTTGGACCTTGTGGGGTCAGCCTACCATAGATCTGTTTGCCACCTCCATGACCAAGAGACTTCCGCTGTACTGTTCCCCAGTTCCAGACCCAGCAGCAGTTCATGTGGATGCTTTTCTGCTGAACTGGTCCCATCTCGACCTTTACGCATTTCCACCGTTCAAGATAATAAACAAAGTCCTTCAGAAGTTCATCTCGCACGAAGGGACACGGCTGACGCTGGTTGCTCCCCTTTGGCCTGCAAGAGAATGGTTCACAGAGGTACTTCAATGGCTAGTCGACGTCCCCAGGACTCTTCCTCTAAGAGTGGACCTTCTACGTCAACCTCACGTAGACAGGTTGCACCCAAACCTCCACGCTCTTCGGCTGACTGCCTTCAGACTGTCGAAAGATTCGCTAGAGCTAGAGGCTTTTCGAAGGAGGCAGCCAGCGCGATTGCCAGAGCAAGAAGGGTTTCCACTCGTAGAGTCTACCAATCTAAGTGGGAAGTCTTCCGGAGCTGGTGTAGAGCCAATGCAGTATCCTCTACCAATACCTCTGTGACCCAAATAGCTGACTTCCTATTACATCTTAGGAATGAGAGATCCCTTTCAGCCCCTACGATTAAAGGGTACAGGAGCATGTTGGCTTCAGTTCTCCGCCACAGAGGTTTGGACCTTTCTTCCAACAAGGACCTTCAAGACATCCTTAAGTCTTTTGAGACTTCTAAAGAGCGTCGTCTATCCACTCCAGGCTGGAACCTAGACGTAGTCTTAAGGTTCCTTATGTCAACTAAGGTCGAACCTCTCCAGTCAGCTTCCTTCAAGGACCTTACCCTCAAGACACTTTTTCTCGTCTGCCTTGCAACAGCTAAGAGAGTCAGTGAGGTTCATGCCTTCAGCAAGAACATTGGTTTCACGACCGAATCTGCATCATGTTCTTTTCAGCTCGGATTCTTAGCTAAGAATGAACTTCCTTCACGTCCTTGGCCTAGATCGTTTGAAATACCTAGCCTCTCCAACATGGTAGGTAACGAGCTAGAGAGAGTTCTTTGCCCTGTCAGAGCTCTCAAGTATTATCTTAATAGGTCTAAACCTATTCGAGGACAGTCAGAAGCCTTATGGTGTGCCATCAAGAAACCTTCGAGGCCCATGTCCAAGAACGGGGTTTCGTATTATATAAGGCTTCTGATTAGAGAAGCCCATTCTCACTTAAAGGAGGAAGACCTTGCGTTGCTGAAGGTAAGGACCCACGAAGTAAGAGCCGTAGCTACTTCGATGGCCTTTAATAAAAACCGTTCTCTGCAGAGCATAATGGATGCAACCTATTGGAGGAGCAAGTCAGTGTTTGCATCATTTTATCTTAAAGATGTCCAGTCTCTTTACGAGAACTGCTACACCCTGGGACCATTCGTAGCAGCGAGTGCAGTAGTAGGTGAGGGCTCAGCCACTACATTCCCTTAATCCCATAACCTTTTTTTAACCTTTCTCTTGAATGCTTTTATTGTTGTTTTTATGGTTGTTACGGTAGGCTAAGAAGCCTTCCGCATCCTTTTGATTTGGCGGGTGGTCAATTCATTCTTGAGAAGCGCCTGGGTTAGAGGTTGTGTAGAGGTCCTTTAGTAGGGGTTGCAGCCCTATATACTTTAGCACCTTTGAGTTGATTCAGCCTCCAAGAGGAACGCTGCGCTCAGTAAGGAAGACGAACTTAAAAAAGAGGCAGAGTAACGGTTCAATTCGACTTCCTTACCAGGTACTTATTATTTCATTGTTATTTGAGATAACTGTTATATGAAATATGGGATACTTAGCTATCCTTTAATCTTGTACACTGGTTTTCACCCACCCCCCTGGGTGTGAATCAGCTACATGATTATCGGGTAAGTTTAATATTGAAAAATGTTATTTTTATTAGTAAAATAAATTTTTGAATATACTTACCCGATAATCATGATTTAATTGACCCTCCCTTCCTCCCCATAGAGAACCAGTGGACCGAGGAAAAATTGAGGAGGTGTCAACAAGAAGTACTATAGTACCTGGCCACAGGTGGCGCTGGTAAGTACACCCCCTTCTAGTATTGTGATAGCTGGCGTATCCCTCCATAGAATTCTGTCGGGCAACGGAGTTGACAGCTACATGATTATCGGGTAAGTATATTCAAAAATTTATTTTACTAATAAAAATAACATGTTTTGTTTATATGCGACCTTTCCTGAGAGTAGGCGGTCCTAACTTGGAAACCGAAGTTAATCAACGTTGAGCCCTTTGCAATCGTAAATAGCTTTTAAAGAGCTAATGATTTAAAACCTTTTTAATGAATATTTTTAATAAATATTTTTCAATATTAATCTTACCCGATAATCATGTAGCTGTCAACTCTGTTGCCGACAGAAATCTACGGTCGGGATACGCCAGCGATCGCTATACAGGTGGGGGTGAACACCACAGCGCCATCTGTGGTCAGGTACTCCAGTACTTCTTGTCAACACCACCTCAATTTTTCCTCTGTCGTGCCTCCGGCTAGACCTACATGGATACGCTGTTGATTCTGGAGTTTTTGCTCACGATTTGGTGATGTATTTGCTCTAGAGTTTAGCTTTCGCTATTCAGGAAGTTTTATCATTAGCTTAGCTAGCTTTTGGAATTAATTTGATTAATTATGGTGACGAAGAGAGTATGAACTCTCTTTCACTTTTAAATGGCCGACCCTTCCCTTAGACGGAAGTGTTGGTGTCTAAGAGAGTATAGACTCTCTTTCTTAATTTTGCTTAACAAAAGTTATAGATTTATTTTATATCTCTCCGCCTTTTATAGGCCTCTTCGATTAACTTCCTTTTATTATAAACTTATTAAAATTAATTTTTATATTTGTTTATATTCGACCTTTCCTAATAGTAGGCGGTCTTTTCTTGGTACCGAAGTTAATTAACATTGAGCCCGTCATTTTGTTTTTACCTGTTAACATATTATGCTATTTTAATGTTTTTAAAAGAATTTCTTTGATAGTCTCGTACTGTTTTCAAAGTTGAACTAACGTTTTGTTTTGTCTCTGCAGTTGTTGACGTTCAGAACGTTCAACTTGCGCTCTATCGTTACGATAGAGAGAGAATTTTCACGGTGTCACGTTGCAGTAAGAGTAAACCGATTCTAGCGTTTTGTTCATTCTTTCTTAGCTTAATGGTTTTAATTCTATAAAGGAACTTTTTATTTGGGAAATCTTTCAGTTTTTTTCCTTTAACAATAATATGTTTTAACGATATTTATGATTGGGCTCATCTCTCAGGTTCTAAGTCAAGAGAGAGAGAGAGAGAGAGAGATAGAGACGGAGGGAGAGAGAGGAGGATAAACGTTTCGTTCAAGCGAGTAACGTTGTTATCGTTTTTGCTCTTCTCCCTAGTCTCTTTAGGGGAAGAAGGTAAACGTTTCTAGAGTTTTATTCTTGTTCTCAAGCTTTATGCGGTGAGAGATTTTAAACGTAGTTTATTTGATCTAGTGTTTAGTCTCTTTCCAACCACTGAATTATTTATCTTTCATTATATTTTTCTGTTACATTGTAATTCTGTTTTCGCAATTACTAACTTTTAAGGAAGGATAGAATTGCGTGTTTCAGGTACAAACCACTTAAAGTTTCGAGTTCAGTGAAATAAGTGCAAACAGAAAATCAAAAGTGATAAAGTGATAAGCGCAAAGTGTTACAGTGTTGCGTTCAAGGGTTCGTCTGTTCGTGCCAGTTGTTCGCCTAGTCTGGGACCTCTTACAAGCTCCCAAGCCCAGGGGAGAAGTAATGTCGAAGAACTTATGGGTTCAGCAGGCCTTGATCGACGAACAGACGTTTCCCTCCGTGGTTTCGGGTGTATCTACACACGTTGCCGACGTGATCACCCCACCCACACAAAGACGAGAGAGCCCTTTTATTCCTCGTCTGCGGAAGAGGTTTCTCGCAGAAACCATGGACCAAATCTTGCAGCTTTTAAGTGCAAGTCGGTCCCTTCCGCGCAAGTCCAACTCCTAGGTGATGCCATTAGCACTGGGTCAGTTCGGACTTGCTGCAGTACGACAACTGCACACCTCCCAGAGAGGCAAGGTGGTATCGCAACAGGCAGTAGCTCCGTCTGTTGCCGCACCAGCTGTTTTAGACCCTCAGTCTCAACGGACAGTAGCTCCGTTTGTTGTTGTCTTTCTTAAACTCTAGTAGTCTATGCGGCAGACAATGCAGTCTCAGCTTGCGGTGTTGATGCAGGAGTTTCAGGCAGAGAAGGTTAACACACCTCCTCCTGCGAGCGCTCCTCCACCTCTACGCAGTCCAGCCTGCCAGACGTATGATGTTGAGGTTCCTCAAGCTACCTCCATGCGTGAGCTGCCGCATTGGGAGTTGCCAGATACCAGCTCTGTGCAGCAACCTCCACTTTCCTTGAGGCAGGAGCCTCTTGCCACGCGGCAACCTCCTCAACACTTGAGGCAGGAGCCTTATGCTTTGCAGCAACCTCCTCTACCCTTGAGGTAGGAGCCTCATGCGTTGCGACTACCTCCTCCATCCTCGAGGCAGCAACCTCTTGCGGTGCGACAACCTCCACCATCCTCGAGGCAGCAACCTCAACTCCACCTCTGCGCAGTCCACCCTGCCAGACGTATGATGTTGAGGTTCCTCAACCTACCTCCACGCGTGAGCTGCCGCATTGGGAGTTGCCAGATACCAGCGCTATGCAGCAACCTCTTGCGTTGCGGCAACCTCCACCATCCTTGAGGCAGCAACCTCAACTCTTGCGGCAGCCACCTCCACTCTTGAGGCAAGAACCTCAACTCTTGAGGCAAGAGCCTCAACTCTTGAGGAACCTCATGCTATGAGGCAGCCGCCTCAACGCATGCAGCAACCGCATTCTTCACAGCATGAGCCTCTCTCTGCGCAGCTACCTCCTCAACCCTTGAGGCAGACGCAACTCTTGAGGCAGGAACCTCACAGGAGCCTCATGCTATGCGGCATCCTCCTCAACCCATGAGGCAGGAGCCTCATGCTATGCGGCATCCTCCTCAACCCATGAGGCAGGAGTCTCATGCTATGAGGAGCCTCATGCTATGCGGCATCCTCCTCAAACCATGAGGCAGGAGCCTCATGCTATGCGGCAACCGCCTCAACCCATGAGGCAGGAGCCTCATACTATGCGGCATCCTCCTCAACGCATGCGGCATAAGCCTCTTCCCTTGCAGCTTGAGCCTCATCCCATGCAGCATGAGCCTCATACCATGCAGCATGAGCCTCATCCCATGCAGCATGAGCCTCATCCCATGCAGCATAAGCCGCACGCCATGCAACATGCTCTGCTTACCTTACAGCATGCTCTGCATACAGCATGCTCTGCATACCTTACCGCATGCTTCTCAGTCACACATCTTTGGTTGTTGCCAACTCACTAGACTGTCAAGCAGTTTCATAACGTTGCCTTCTAGTCTGCTGCTTTTGCACCAGTGAAACCCTCACTGAGAGAACTTAGCTTTTCTCGGATATGGTTCCTGTAGATGAGAAAGTGCTATTCTCCCTCCTTCTGATATTCCCTTGAGGACTCTGTCATTTGGAGAGGAGCCTTTAGCTGCGTAGCCTCCTATGGACTTTTATTTAAGCATAACATGCTTCCAGGGAAGGTAATGGTTCCACTTCAGTCGCTAACCCCGTCTGTTACCACACCTGCTCCCATAGACCTTGAGCTGTGTTGCAAGACATGCAGTCCAAGCTTAGTCCTTGTTAGAGGATTTTTTGTTTACGGAGTCAGTGTGTCACTGGGAAGACGTTCAACAACCAGCAGAAGTGACTTGTTGTGACGCAGTGCGGCAACCTCAGCAACCCGATAAGGAGTTGTCTGTACGACCCAGACAGTCTAGACAGCTTCGGGTTGTCACTGTACTTCCTCGCTTCCCCATGGTTGACAGTTCACAGACTGTGCAGCAGTACCATGATCTTGTGTCCGGCTCCGTCAGACGACTAGATTTTAAGAGCTCCCACAAGTCGTCGCTGTCTGGAGATTCTCAGATGTACTATGGATCTGACCAAGGAACTGGGCCTCCTGGTCAATTTTGAGGAGTCCCAGCTCGTCCCATCCCAGACCATTGTCTACCTGGGTATGGATCTTCAGAGTCGAGCTTTTTGGGCTTTTCCGTCGGCCCCAAAGATCTACTAAGCCCTAGTTTGCATCCAGAGCATGCTGAGAAGGAACCGATGCTCAGTCAGGTAGTGGATGAGTCTAACAGGGACACTTTCATCGCTGGCCCTGTTCATCGAGTTAGGGAGACCCCACCTCCGCCCCCTTCAGTATCATCTAGCGGCTCACTGGATAAAGGACATGACGTTAGAGACGATCTCAGTTCCTGTTTCCGAAGAGAGGAGGTCTACTCTCACGTGGTGAAAGAACAGCTTTCTTCTCAAGGAAGTCTACCTTTGGCTGTTCAGAAACCCGACCGCCGTCTCTTCTCTGACGCATCAGACACGGGCTGGGGTGCGACTTTGGACGGACAGGAATGCTCGGGAACATGGAATCAGGAGCTAAGGACACTTCACATCTTTTGCAAGGAGCTGTTGGCGGTTCATCTGGCCTTGATAAACTTCAAGTCCCTCCAGCTTAACAAGGTGGTGGAGGTGGACTCTGACAACACCACAGCCTTGGCTTACATCTCCAAGCAGGGAGGGACTCATTCGTGGAAGTTGTTCTAGATCGCAAGGGACCTCCTCATCTGGTTAAAAGATCGAAAGCTCACGCTGGTAACGAGGTTCATTCAGGGCGATATGAATGTCATGGCAGATCGCCTTAGCCGGAAGGGTCAGGTCATCCCCACAGAGTGGACCCTTCACAAGAATGTTTGCAGCAGACTTTGGGCCCTGTGGGGTCAGCCAACCATAGATCTGTTTGCTACCTCGATTACCTAGAGGCTCCCGTTGTATTGTTCTCCGATTCCAGACCCAGCAGCAGTTCACGTGGATGCTTTTCTGCTGGATTGGTCCCATCTCGACCTGTATGCATTCCCGCCGTTCAAGATTGTCAACAGGGTACTTCAGAAGTTCGCCTCTCGCAAAGGGACACGGCTGACGTTGGTTGGCTCCGCTCTGGCCCGCGAGAGAATGGTTCATAGAGGTACTGCAATGGCTGGTCGACATTCCCAGGACTCTTCCTCTAGGAGTGGACCTTCTACGTCTACCTCACGTAAAGAAGGTACATCCAAACCTCCACGCTCTTCGTCTGACTGCCTTCAGTCTTTCGAAAGACTCTCAAGAGCTAGGGGCTTTTCGAAGGAGGCAGCCAGAGCGATTGCCAGAGCAAGGAGGATATCCACTCTCAGAGTCTATCAGTCTAAAGGGGAAGTCTTCCGAAGCTGGTACAAGGCCAATGCAGTTTCCTCATCCAGTACCACTGTAACCCAGATTGCTGACTTCCTGTTACATCTAAGGAACGTAAGATCCCTTTCAGCTCCTACGATTAAGGGTTACAGAAGTATGTTGGCAGCGTTTTTCCGCCACAGAGGCTTGGATCTTTCCACCAACAAAGATCTACAGGACCTCCTTAGGTCTTTTAAGACCTCAAAGGAACGTCGGTTGTCCACTCCAGGCTGGAATCTAGACGTGGTCCTAAGGTTCCTTATGTCATCAAGATTTGAACCTCTCCAATCAGCCTCTTTTAAGGACCTCACATTGAAAACTCTTTTCCTCGTGTGCTTGACAACAGCTAAAAGAGTAAGTGAGATCCACGCCTTCAGCAGGAACATAGTTTTCACATCTGAAACGGCTACATGTTCCTTGCAGCTCGGTTTTTTGCTAAAACGAGCTTCCTTCACGTCCTTGGCCTAAGTCGTTCGAGATCCCAAGCCTTTCCAACTTGGTGGGGGACGAACTGGAGAGAGTACTTTGCCCAGTTAGAGCTCTTAGGTACTATCTAAAAAGGTCATAACCTTTACGAGGACAATCAGAAGCCTTATGGTGTGCTATCAAGAAGCCTTCTCTTCCAAGGTCTAAGAACTCAGTTTCTTACCTATTCAGGCTCCTGATTAGGGAAGCACATTCTCATCTGAAGGAAGAAGACCTTGCTTTGCTGAAGGTAAGGACACATGAAGTGAGAGCTGTGGCTACTTCAGTGGCCCTCAAACAGAACCGTTCTCTGCAGAGTGTTATGGATGCAACCTATTGGAGAAGCAAGTCAGTGTTCGCATCATTCTATCTCAAAGATGTTCAGTCTCTTTACGAGAACTGCTACACCCTGGGACCATTCGTAGCAACGAATGCAGTAGTAGGCGGGGGCTCAGCCACTACATTCCCATAATCCCATAACCTTTTTAACCTTTCTCTTGAATACTTTTTATGGGTTGTACGGTCGGCTAAGAAGCCTTCCACATCCTTGTTGATTTGGTGGGTGGTCAATTCTTTCTTGAGAAGCGCCGAGGTTAAAGGTTGTGATGAGGTCCTTTAGTATGGGTTGCAGCCCTTTATACTTCAGCACCTAAGAGTCGTTCAGCATCCTAAGAGGACCGCTACGCTCAGTAAGGAAGACGTACTTAATAAAGGCAGAGTAATGGTTCAAGTCGTCTTCCTTACCAGGTACTTATTTATTTTATGTTATTTTTGAATAACTAATAAAATAAAATAAGGGATACTTAGCTTCTTTGTTAACATATATGCTGGTCTCCACCCACCACCCTGGGTGTGAATCAGCTACATGATTATCGGGTAAGATTAATATTGAAAAATGTTATTTTCATTAGTAAAATAAATTTTTGAATATACTTACCCGATAATCATGATTTAATTGACCCACCCTTCCTCCCCATAGAGAACCAGTGGACCGAGGAAAAAATTGAGGTGGTGTTGACAAGAAGTACTGGAGTACCTGACCACAGATGGCGCTGTGGTGTTCACCCCCACCTGTATAGCGATCGCTGGCGTATCCCGACCGTAGATTTCTGTCGGCAACAGAGTTGACAGCTACATGATTATCGGGTAAGTATATTCAAAAATTTATTTTACTAATGAAAATAACATTTTATGAAAGAATTTCTTTGAATAGTCTTCGTACTGTTTTCAAAGATGAACTAACGTTTAGTTTATTTATACTACGTTGCGCTCTATCGTTACGATAGAGAGAGAGAGAGTATCACGGTTTCACTTTGCAGAAAGAGTAAATCGATTCTGACGTTTTGTTCATTATTCTTTCAAAGCTTAAATGTTTTAAATTCTTTTTTAAAGGAACTTTTTAATTGAAAAACCTTTCAGTTTTTTCCTTTGGTCAATTAACATGTTTTTTTGACGAAATGTAATTGGGCTCTTCTCTTAGGTGCGAAATCAAGAGAGAAAGAGACGGAGGGAGAGAGAGGAGAGAAAACGTTCCGTTCAAGCGGGTAACGTTGTTCTCGAGTTACTCTCGTCCCTAGTCTCTGTACGGGGAGAAAGGATAAAACGTTTTTAGTTTTTTATTCTCGTCCCCAGGCTATGTGCGGTGAGAGATTGAAAACGTAGTTTATATGAACTAGTGTTTAGTCTCTTCCCCAGCCACTGAATTTTTTATCTTAAAATATGTTTTCTGTTTTTTGCTGGTATTAATGAGCTTGCATTATACGACTGATTTCGCAATTACTACCTTTTGATGAAGGGTAGAATTGCGTGCTTCAGGTAGAAATCAGTAAAAGTTTCGATTTCAGTGAAATAAGTGCAAAACAGAAAATCGAAGTGATAAAGTGATATTGCGCAAAGTGTTACAGTGTTGCGTCCGAGGGTTCGTCTGTTCGTGCCTGGCGTTCACCTAGTCCGGGACCTCTTGCAAGCTCCCAAACAGGGGAGAAGTAATGTCGAACGACTTATGGGTTCGAGAGGCCTTGATCAACGAACAGACGTTTCCCTCTATGGTATCGGGTGTATCTTACCAAGATCTCCCCTACCATAAGACGAGAGAGACGTTTTTTCTCCTCTTCATCCGAAGGCTTTTCGCATAAGAAACCTGTCACAAGGTTTCGAAGCCCTTAAGCGAAAGTCAGTCCTTTCAGGACAGGTCCAGCGTCCTGGTTACAGCCATTAGGACAGCTCTGACCCTATGCAGTCATCGGATAACTGCTCGCCGCCTAACAAAAGCGTAACACAGACTCCGAGAGTCTTTTTTGTTGGCAAAGTGTTGCGGTCACAGACGTTACCCTCGTCTCTTACCACAACCATTTCCGTTGATCCTTAATGGGTTGTACGGCAAGACATGCAGAATATGCTTGCCTCCCTTATGGAAGACTATTCTGCCGATTAGTCCGTTGAGTCTAGCCGTTTATCTCATCGATATCCTGGCTTTCAGCCAACCTAACGTTCCTTTGTGCTTCCTGTTGACGTTGGCGTAGCTAAGTCACGTCAGTCAGGTTGTTTAGAACCACACTCGATGCGGTCTCGTGTGGATTTTCAGCCGCATTTGGACGTTAGGCCACTTGCTGATGCTCCTGTTGACGTTCAAGACGTTCGCTAACAATCGGAGTTGACTTGTTTTGACGCTGTGCGTCAACCTCCGCATTCTAGAGTTGTTTTGACTGCTCAGTCTAGGCAGTCAAAGCAGTCTCGAGTGGACGCTGTGCGTCTTCACGCACCTGTTGTGGTTGACAGTTCAGTTGTTGACAGTTCACAGACTGTCAAGCAGTTACATGACGTTGCGTCCTGGTCCGCTACTAATGCACCAGTGAGTGTGGACTCTGCTTGTAAAGCATTGCCACCACGGTAGGTTTCTCCCTTGCTTGAGACTCAGCTTTTATCGGACAAGGTTCCTGTAGATGAGGAAGTTGCTGTTCCCCCTCCTACTGATATTCCCTTGAGGACTCTGTCAGATGGAGAGGAGCCTAAAGCTGCTTAGCCCTCTATGGACTTTAATTAAATCATGATGATTTTTTTAAGGATCTTTGTCCGGATCTTTTTGTAACTGCTGCTCCTCGTTCGCCTAAACGTCAGAGCTTACACTAGGCCTAGCTACTTCGAAGCCGTTGTTTATAAGCTAGTGCTCTCTCGCTCTCCTAGAGAGCTTTACGTTTGCTAGGCGACTGGTTTATCACCAGGAGGAGTTTGGGGGATACAGCCTTTGCTTTCCCTTCTTTTAAACTGGCTTATAGAGCGAGAGTCTGATATGACACGAGAGAAGTTCTCGGCTTGGGAGTTCATGCCTCTGCCCAGATAGACTTCTCAAATCTCGTAGACTCTCCCTGGCGCCTGGCCAGGAGACGCTCCAAGTTTTTTACAGGTCAACTTCACAGCTGTTTTCGAGCCTTTGAAGTTTTGCTGTACAATTATGTCATGCATAAACAAGGCTTTCAGGGATGGAAAGCGGTACCGCCTCAGTCGCTAACCCCGTCTGTTGCCGCACCTGCTCCCGTAGACCCTAAATGGGCTTTGCTGCAAGACATGCAGTCCAAGCTTGCGTCCTTGATAGAGGACTTTAATGCGGAGAAGGTTGCTGCCGAACCTTCTGGCCAACAACCTTCCAACCGGTCGGTTGTGCGTCCTGTTGACGCTGAGGTAACCTTCTCGCGTCTGCCAGTTGAGGTGGTTCCTCCACCGATGCGACCCAGTGTGGGTTGCCAGCCGCACGTTGACGTTAAGCGACGCTCGGAGGTGGTTGTTGACGTTCAGGACGTTCAACAACCAGCAGAGGTGACTTGTTTTGACGCAGTGCGTCAACCTCAGCAACCCGGTATGGTGTTGACTGCACAACCCAGACGGTCTAGACAGTCTCGGGTGGACGCTGTGCTTCCTCGCGCACCCATGGTTGTTGACAGTTCACAGACTGTGCAGCAGTTCCATGATGTTGCGTCCGGCTCCGTCACGCATGCACCAGTGCGACCGGACTCAGCGAGCCAGACGTTGCCCACTCCGTTGCCGTTTCCTCATCAGTTTTCGGATGAGGAACTATCTGATGAGGACGTTGCTGAACAACAAGACGATCAGCCCCCAGAATAGATCAAGCCCTGCTATCCATCCAGAAGATGCTGAAGAAGGAACGCTGCTCAGTCAGGCTGTGGATGAGTCTGGTAGGGACGCTGTCATCCGTGGAACAATTTGTGTCACTAGGAAGACTACACCTCCGTCCTCTTCAATACCATCTAGCTTTTCACTGGAAAAAGGACAAGACGCTAGAAGCGGTCTCGATCCCGATTTCCGAAAAGATAAAGTCTTGTCTGACTTGGTGGAAGGACAATATCAACCTAAGAGAGGGTCTTCCCCTGGCTGTTCAGGCTCCCAACCACGTTCTCTTCTCGGACGCATCGGACGTGGGCTGGGGCGCGACACTAGACGGTCGGGAATGCTCAGGACTGTGGAACTCGAGTCAGAGGAGCATGCATATCAACTGCAAGGAGCTGTTGGCAGTACATCTGGCCTTGAAAAGCTTCAAGTCTCTCCTTCGAGGCAAAGTGGTGGAAGTAAACTCAGACAACACCACGGCCTTGGCGTACATCTCCAAACAAGGAGGTACCCACTCACTGACGTTGTACGAGATCGCAAGGGACCTGCTCATCTGGTCAAAAGGTCAAGACATCTCCCTAGTAACGAGGTTCATCCTAGGCAACTTGAATGTCATAGCAGATTGTCTCAGTCGGAAAGGGCAAGTAATTCCAACAGAATGGACCCTCCACAAGGATGTGTGCAAGAGACTTTGGGCCACTTGGGGCCAACCAACCATAGATCTCTTTGCAACCTCGCTGACCAAGAGGCTTCCAATCTATTGCTCCCCAGTCCCGGACCCAGCAGCAATACATATAGATGCCTTCCTCCTAGATTGGTCACATCTGGATCTCTACGCATTCCCACCGTTCAAGATTGTCAACAAGGTACTGCAGAAGTTCGCCTCTCACGAAGGGACAAGGTTGACGTTAGTTGCTCCCCTCTGGCCCGCGAGAGAATGGTTCACCGAGGTACTTCGATGGCTAGTAGACGTTCCCAGAAGTCTTCCTCTAAGGGTGGACCTTCTACGTCAGCCTCACGTAAAGAAGGTACACCAAAGCCTCCTCGCTCTTCGTCTGACTGCCTTCAGACTATCGAAAGACTCTCGAGAGCTAGAGGCTTTTCGAAGGAGGCAGCCAGTGCGATTGCTAGAGCAAGGAGAGCATCCACCATTAGAGTCTACCAATCGAAGTGGGAAGGGTTCCGAGACTGGTGCAAGTCAGTTTCTGTATCCTCGACCAGTACCTCTGTAGCTCAAATAGCTGATTTTCTCTTATACCTGAGAAAAGGACGATCCCTTTCAGCTCCCACTATCAAGGGCTACAGAAGCATGTTGGCATCGGTCTTCCGGCATAGAGGCTTAGATCTTTCCAACAATAAAGATTTTCAAGACCTCCTTAAGTCTTTTGAGACCACCAAGGAGCGTCGTTTGGCTACCCCTGGTTGGAATTTAGACGTGGTACTAAGATTCCTCATGTCAGACAGGTTTGAGCCGCTACAATCAGCCTCCCTGAAAGATCTCACTCTAAAGACTCTTTTCCTGGTATGCTTAGCCTCAGCTAAAAGAGTCAGTGAGATTCATGCCTTCAGCAAGAACATCGGATTTTCGTCAGAAAAAGCCACCTGTTCGCTACCACTTGGTTTTCTAGCCAAAAATGTGCTGCCTTCTCGGCCTTGGCCTAAATCTTTCGATATTCCCAGCTTATCGGAGATTGTAGGCAATGAACTAGAAAGAGTCTTATGCCCTGTGAGAGCTCTTAAGTTCTATTTAAAGCGTACCAAACCTTTACGAGGCCAATCTGAAGCTTTATGGTGTTCAGTTAAGAAACCATCTTTGCCTATGTCAAAGAATGCTTTATCATACTTTATCAGACTGTTAATACGAGAAGCTCATTCACATCTGAGTGAGGAAGACCGAGCTTTGCTTAAGGTGAAGACGCACGAAGTTAGAGCTGTTGCAACTTCCGTGGCCTTTAAGCAAAATAGATCTCTGCGAAGTATAATGGACGCAACCTATTGGAGAAGCAAGTCAGTGTTCGCGTCTTTTTATCTTAAGGATGTCCAGTCTCTTTACGAGGACTGCTACACACTGGGACCATTCGTAGCAGCGAGTGCAGTAGTGGGTGAGGGCTCAACCACTACAATTCCCTAATTCCATATCCTTTTAATCTTTCTCTTGAAATGTTTTTAATGTTGTTTTTATGGGTTGTCCGGAAGGCTAAGAAGCCTTTCGCATCCTGGTTGATTTGGCGGGTGGTCAAAGTCATTTCTTGAGAGCGCCTAGATTAGGGGTTTGATGAGGTCCTGTTGTATGGGTTGCAACCCTTGATACTTCAGCTCCTAGGGGTCGATCAGCATCCTAAGAGGATCGCGAGGCTCCGTAAGGAAGACGTACTTATAAGGCAGAGTAATCGTTCAAGTCGACTTCCTTACCAGGTACCTATTTATTTTGTTTTTGTTATTTTGATAACTTCTAAAATGAAATAGAAACTCTTAGCTCATAAAATGTAAACATATATTACTGGTCTCTACCCACCATCCTGGGTGTGAATCAGCTATATATTCACCGGCTAAGTTAAATATTTAAAAATGATATTATAATTATAAAATAAATTTTTGAATATACTTACCCGGTGAATATATAAATTAAATGACCCTCCCTTCCTCCCCAATAGAGACGCAGTGGGACGAGGAGAAAATTGAGTCTTTGTTTACATAGAGCTTGGTATCTGGCCGACAGATGGCGCTGTTGGGCACACCCGCAACCTGTATAGCGATCGCTGACGAGTTTTTTCTGTACAGTTTGTCTGTTGAGCAACAGAGTTGCAGCTATATATTCACCGGGCAAGTATATTCAAAAATTTATTTTATAATTAAAATATCATAATTACATATTTTTACATACTTTTGATAATTATACGAGAAACTTCAGGCATTTTCCAAAAGAATGAGACCAACCTGACCTCTCTAGGACAAAAATTAAGCTTTTTAGAGCAATTTAAAAAAATTATATAGCAAAATGTGCTCGAAATTTAACCTTATGGTGGGGGTAAAAGGGTTAAATAGTGGCGTATGAAAACTGATGGGGACTTCCAGCCTGTATACAGTGAACCCTCGTTTATCGCGGTAGATAGGTTCCAGACCCGACCGCGATAGGTGAAAATCCGCGAAGTAGTGACACCATATTTACCTATTTATTTAACATGTATATTCAGACTTTTTCAATATTAATCTTACCCGATGATCATGTAGCTGTCAACTCTGTTGCCCGACAGAAATCTACGGTCGGGATACGCCAGCGATCGCTATACAGGTGGGGGTGTACACAACAGCGCCATCTGTGAGCAGGTACTCAAGTACTTCTTGTCAACAAGAACTCAATTTTTCCTCTGTCGTGCCTCCGGCTAGACCTACTTGGATACGCTGTTGATTCTGGAGTTATTGTTCACGATTTGGTGATGTATTTGCTCTAGAGTTTAGCCTTCGCTATTCAGGAAGCTTTATCATTAGCTTAGCAAGCTTTTGGAATTAATTTGATTAATTATGGTGACGAAGAGAGTATGGACTCTCTTTCACTTTTAAATGGCCGACCCTTCCCTTAGACGGAAGTGTTGGTGTCGAAGAGAGTATAGACTCTCTTTCATTTTTTATTTTATATCTCTCCGCCATTTATAGGCCTCTTCGATTAACTTTCCTTTTATTATAAACTTATAAAAATTATTTTTTTTATGTTTGTTTATATGCGACCTTTCCTAATAGTAGGCGGTCCTTACTTGGAACCGAAGTTAATTAACATTGAGCTCGTCATATCGTTTTTCCTGTTAAGAATTTATGCTATTTTAATTTTAATGTTTTTGAAAGAATTTCTTTGATAAGTCTCGTACTGTTTTCAAAGTTGAACTAACGTTTTGTTTAGTCTCCGCAGTTGTTGACGTTCAGAACGTTCAACTTGCGCTCTATCGTTACGATAGAGAGAGAGTATTTCACGGTTTCACGTTGCAGTAAGAGTAAACCGATTCTAGCGTTTCGTTCATTCTTTCTTAGCTTAAATGGTTTTAATTCTATAAAGGAACTTTTTATTTGGGAAACCTTTCAGTTTTTTTCCTTTAACAAATAATATGTTTTAACGATATATATAATTGGGCTCATCTCTCAGGTTCTAAGTCAAGAGAGAGAGAGAGAGAGATAGAGACGGAGGGAGAGAGAGGAGGATAAACGTTTCGTTCAAGCGGGTAACGTTGTTCTCGTTTTTTTTGCTCTTCTCCCTAGTCGATATAGGGGAAGAAGGTAAAACGTTTCTAGAGTTTTATTCTTGTTCCCAGGCTTTATGCGGTGAGAGATTTTAAACGTAGTTTATTTGATCTAGTGTTTAGTCTCTTTTCCAGCCACTGAATTCTTTATCTTTCATTATGTTTTTCTGTTACATTGTAATACTGTTTTCGCAATTACTACCTTTTAATGAAGGATAGGATTGCGTGTTTCAGGTACAAACCACTTAAAGTTTCGAGTTCAGTGAAATAAGTGCAAACAGAAAATCAAAAGTGATAAAGTGATATGCGCAAAGTGTTACAGTGTTGCGTTCGAGGGTTCGTCTGTTCGTGCCAGTTGTTCACCTAGTCCGATACCTCTTACAAGCTCCCAAGCCCAGGGGAGAAGTAATGTCGAAGGACTTATGGGTTCCTCAGGCCTTGATCGACGAACAGACGTTTCCCTCTGTGGTTTCGGGTGTATCTACACACGTTGCCGACGTGATCACCCCACCCACACAAAGACGAGAGAGCCCATTTATTCCTCGTCTGCGGAAGAGGTTTCTCGCAGAAACCATGGACCAAATCTTGCAGCTTTTAAGTGCAAGTCGGTCCCTTCCGCGCAAGTCCAACGGCCTAGGTGTAGCCACTGGGTCAGTTCGGACTCGCTGCAGTACGACAACTGCACACCTCCTAAGAGAGGCTAGGTGGTACCGCAACAGGCAGTAACTCCGTCTGTTGCCGCACCAGCTGTTTTAGACCCTCAGTCACAACGGACAGTAGCTCCGTTTGTTGTTGTCTTTCATAGACCCTAGTGGTCCATGCTGCAGACTATACAGTCTCAGCTTGCTCCTTCATGCAGGAGTATCATGCTGGAAGGTTGACAATGCAGCCTGTTAACCTACAACCCGCCGAGGTTGTGCGCTCAGCAGATACTGCGGCTGCCTGCTCCCACCCTCCACCTGTGAGAGCTCCACCACCGATGCGCAGTCCACCCTGCCAGACGCATGTTCTTGCTGCACCATCTGCTAACATGCGTGAGCTACCGCATCAGCAGTGGGAAGGTTCTGTAGAGCTGCCGGGTTCCAGCACTATGCGGCTTTCTCCGCAGCCCATGCAGCATGCTCTGCATACCTTACAGCATGCTCTGCATACCTTACAGCATGCTCTGCATACCTTACAGCATGCTCTGCATACCTTACAGCATGCTCTGCATACCTTACAGCATGCTCTGCATTCCTTACAGCATGCTCTGCATACCTTACAGCATGCTCTGCATACCTTACAGCATGCTCTGCATACCTTACAGCATGCTCTGCATACCTTACAGCATGCTCTGCATACCATACCGCATGCTCCTCAACCCACCGCAGCCCCTCCCACGCACCAGCACTCTGCTTTTGTTGTTGCCAGCTCCCACACTCCGACTGCGGAGAAGGTTGACGATGCACCCGTGGGCCTACACCTCCCACGGTTGTGCGCCCGGCATGGCTTTCTGCTCTCACACTCTTGTTGTGAGAGCTCCTCCACCCATGCACAGTCAACCCTGCCAGATGTATGATGACTCCCACACACAGAGCACTCCGTTGCCGTGCGGGAGCTACCACAAGCTGCCGTGTTTTGACACGGTGTGTCAGCCTCCGCAACACACTGTGGTTACCGCCACTCGCCAGCAGCAAACTAGTCAGGCAGGAGTTGAGGCTTCCCCACACAACTTTGGTTGTTGCCAACTCACAAACTGTCATGCAGTTACATGACGTTGCCTTCTGGTCTGCTACTTATACACCAGTGCTGTATGTCCTCACGCTCCTGTTGTGGTTGACAGTTCAGTTTTTGACAGTTCACAGACTGTCAAGCAGTTTCATAACGTTGCCTTCTGGTCTGCTGCTTTTGCACCAGTGAAACCCTCACTGAGAGAACTTAGCTTTTCTCGGATATGGTTCCTGTAGATGATAAAGTGCTGTTCTCCCTCCTTCTGATATTCCCTTGAGGACTCTGTCTTTTGGAGAGGAGCCTTAAGCTGCTTAGCCTCCTATGGACTTTTATTTAAGCATAACATGCTTCCAGGGAGGGTAAATGGTTCCGCTTCAGTCGCTAACCCCGTCTGTTGCCACACCTGCTCCCATAGACCTTGAGCTTAGTTGCAAGACATGCAGTCCAAGCTTAGTCCTTGATAGAGGATTTTTTTACGGAGTCAGTGTGTCACTGGGAAGACGTTCAACAACCAGCAGAGGTGACTTGTTGTGACGCAGTGCGGCAACCTCAGCAACCCGATAAGGAGTTGTCTGTACTACCCAGACAGTCTAAGACAGTTTCGGGTTGTCGCTGTACTTCCTCGCTTCCCCATGGTTGACAGTTCACAGACTGTGCAGCAGTACCATGATCTTGTGTCCGGCTCCGTCAGACGACTGGCTTTTAAGAGCTCCCACAAGTCGTCGCTGTCTGGAGAATCTCAGATGTACTATGGATCTGACCAAGGAACTGGGCCTCCTGGTCAATTTAGAGAAGTCCCAGCTCGTCCCATCCCAGACCATTGTCTACCTGGGTATGGAGATTCAGAGTCGAGCTTTTCGGGCTTTTCCGTCGGCCCCAAGGATCAACCAAGCCCTAGAATGCATCCAGAGCATGCTGAGAAGGAACCGATGCTCAGTCAGGCAGTGGATGAGTCTAACAGGGACACTTTCATCGCTGGCCCTGTTCATCGAGTTAGGGAGACTCCACCTCCGCCCCCTTCAGTATCATCTAGCTGCTCACTGGATAAAGGACATGACGCTAGAGACGGTCTCAGTTCCTGTTTCCGAAGAGATGAGGTCTACTCTAACGTGGTGGAAGAACAGCTTTCTTCTCAAGGAAGGTCTACCTTTGGCTGTTCAGAACCCCGACCGCCGTCTCTTCTCGGACGCATCAGACACGGGCTGGGGTGCGACATTGGACGGACAGTAATGCTCGGGAACATGGAATCAGGAGCAAAGGACACTTCACATCAATTGCAAGGAGTTGTTGGCGGTTCATCTGGCCTTGATAAACTTCAAGTCCCTCCAGCTAAACAAGGTGGTGGAGGTGAACTCCGACAACACCACAGCCTTGACTTACATCTCCAAGCAGGGAGGGACTCATTCGAGGAAGTTGTTCGAGATCGCAAGGGACCTCCTCATCTGGTCAAAAGATCGAAAGCTCACGCTGGTAACGAGGTTCATTCAGGGCGATATGAATGTCATGGCAGATCGCCTCAGCCGGAAGGGTCAGGTCATCCCCACAGAGTGGACCCTTCACAAGAATGTTTGCAGCAGACTTTGGGCCCTGTGGGGTCAGCCAACCATAGATCTGTTCGCTACCTCGATGACCTAGAGGCTCCCGTTGTATTGTTCTCCGATTCCAGACCCAGCAGCAGTTCACGTGGATGCTTTTCTGCTGGATTGGTCCCATCTCGACCTGTATGCATTCCCGCTGTTCAAGATTGTCAACAGGGTACTTCAGAAGTTCGCCTCTCACAAAGGGACACGGCTGACGTTGGTTGGCTCCCCTCTGGCCCGCGAGAGAATGGTTCACAGAGGTACTGCAATGGCTGGTCGACATTCCCAGGACTCTTCCTCTAAGAGTGGACCTTCTACGTCAACCTCACGTAAAGAAGGTACACCCAAACCTCCACACTCTTCGTCTGACTGCCTTCAGACTATCGAAAGACTCTCAAGAGCTAGAGGCTTTTCGAAGGAGGCAGCCAGAGCGATTGCCAGAGCAAGGAGGACATCCACTCTCAGAGTCTATCAGTCTAAATGGGAAGTCTTCCGAAGCTGGTGCAAGGCCAATGCAGTTTCCTCAACCAGTACCACTGTAACCCAGATTGCTGACTTCCTGTTACATCTAAGGAACGTAAGATCCCTTTCAGCTCCTACGATCAAGGGTTACAGAAGTATGTTGGCAGCGGTTTTCCGCCACAGAGGCTTGGATCTTTCCACCAACAAAGATCTACAGGACCTCCTTAGGTCTTTTGAGACCTCAAAGGAACGTCGGTTGTCCACTCCAGGCTGGAATCTAGACGTGGTCCTAAGGTTCCTTATGTCATCAAGATTTGAACCTCTCCAATCAGCCTCTTTTAAGGACCTCACATTAAAAACTCTTTTCCTCGTGTGCTTGGCAACAGCTAAAAGAGTAAGTGAGATCCACGCCTTCAGCAGGAACATAGTTTTCACATCTGAAACGGCTACATGTTCCTTGCAGCTTGGTTTTTTGCTAAAAACGAGCTTCCTTCACGTCCTTGGCCTAAGTCGTTCGAGATCCCAAGCCTTTCCAACTTGGTGGGGAACGAACTGGAGAGAGTACTTTGCCCAGTTAGAGCTCTTAGGTACTATCTAAAAAGGTCAAAACCTTTACGAGGACAATCAGAAGCCTTATGGTGTGCTATCAAGAAGCCTTCTCTTCCAATGTCTAAGAACTCAGTTTCTTACTACATCAGGCTTCTGATTAGGGAAGCACATTCTCATCTGAAGGGAGAAGACCTTGCTTTGCTGAAGGTAAGGACACATGAAGTGAGAGCTGTGGCTACTTCAGTGGCCTTCAAACAGAACCGTTCTCTGCAGAGTGTTATGGATGCAACCTATTGGAGAAGCAAGTCAGTGTTCGCATCATTCTATCTCAAAGATGTCCAGTCTCTTTACGAGAACTGCTACACCCTGGGACCATTCGTAGCAGCGAGTGCAGTAGTAGGTGAGGGCTCAGCCACTACATTCCCATAATCCCATAACCTTTTTAACCTTTCTCTTGAATACTTTTTATGGGTTGTACGGTCGGCTAAGAAGCCTTCCGCATCCTTGTTGATTTGGCGGGTGGTCAATTCTTTCTTGAGAAGCGCCGAGGTTAGAGGTTGTGATGAGGTCCTTTAGTATGGGTTGCAGCCCTTTATACTTCAGCACCTAAGAGTCGTTCAGCATCCTAAGAGGACCGCTACGCTCAGTAAGGAAGACGTACTTAATAAAGGCAGAGTAATGGTTCAAGTCGTCTTCCTTACCAGGTACTTATTTATTTTATGTTATTTTTGAATAACTAATAAAATGAAATACGGGATACTTAGCTTCTTTGTTAACATGTATGCTGGTCTCCACCCACCACCCTGGGTGTGAATCAGCTACATGATCATCGGGTAAGATTAATATTGAAAAATGTTATTTTCATTAGTAAAATAAATTTTTGAATATACTTACCCGATGATCATGAATTTAAGGACCCGCCCTTCCTCCCCATAGAGAACCAGTGGACCGAGGAGAAAATTGAGTTCTTGTTGACAAGAAGTACTTGAGTACCTGCTCACAGATGGCGCTGTTGTGTACACCCCCACCTGTATAGCGATCGCTGGCGTATCCCGACCGTAGATTTCTGTCGGGCAACAGAGTTGACAGCTACATGATCATCGGGTAAGTATATTAAAAAATTTATTTTACTAATGAAAATAACATTTTAAAACCTTCCCTTGTACGTAGTACTGTTAACAAACTACCCTTTAATGTACAGAACACTTAATGCATGTACTACTGTACCCTAAACTAAAACAGGCACAAATATTAAAGGCGATTTTATATTATGCGTTTCCTAAACACGCCAAAAAGCACGATAAAAAATTGCAACCAATGTTTTGTTTACGTTTCTCTGATCATAATGAAGAAACAAACGCATTTACACATCTGTATATAGGTTAGTTTTTGCATCGATTATATTGATTATTCAGTACAGTATGTTGATTTTGTTATTACCAATGTTTTACTTAATTTTTCTTAGGACTTCCAAATGAAATGCTTTTCTTTATGACGCCGCCTGAAACGACGGCGTCATAAAGTACGCTCAGTAAACAAACGAAGGCATTTAACGCGCATGATGAAAGTGATAAATAATGATATTACAGTAAAAGCTTTTATAAAATATGTTATTACAAATATTATTTACCGTATCTATATAAAATCATACATACGTAGCAAAGCAGGAAAACAATTTACGAGAGAGAGAGAGAGAGAGAGAGAGAGAGAGAGTGAGTTGTTTTACGTATGTAAATGTGAATTTAAAAAAAAAAAATAGCCCCATTTCATATAAAATAGGTTATTACAAATATTTTACTTTATCATATTACAGTAGTCTGTATAATACTGTAAAGTTCAGTACAGTATGTTGTTGTTATAGTTGTGGCGATGAAATTCTCACAAAACAAAAACATGGCATTCAATTACAACAGCTGATTCTCTCTCTCTCTCTCTCTCTCTCTCTCTCTCTCTCTCTCTCTCTCTCTCTCTCTCTCTCTCTCTCTCTCTCTGTGTTATACAATACTTACATATAGATGAAGAAACTAAAATTAGTTTTCTTAGTGTCAATTAAATACGAAACGAAAAATTATGACGAGTTTACATCCATTTCAATCGTTGCTAAAAATACGGCATCCGATTTCATCAGCAAACCACTATTTTTTGGGAAACATCATTTTATTCTAGAAAATTGCTACTCGAGTTAATTGCACATTAAGAAAGCGTGTACTTTTGTTTTTAAATTTCGGGTGTGTTTTAAAAATCGAGAGTATTGTTGACTTCTTTTTGTTTTACTTTTGGCTGTGATTAGATCAGCTGATGTCTAGCTGCCGCTCTTGAGAGTGTACGAATACACTAACAAAGTATCGTTTATACCATTTCTTAACTTATTCAAACCGTCTACAGTATACAGTTGATATTACATAAGCACCAATGTGTTATAACCTATCCAATTTTTTTGTGTTTATTACATTTAAATCAACACACACACTCTCTCGCTCTCTCTCTCTCTCTCTCTCTCTCTCTCTCCTCTCTCTCTCTCTCTCTCTCTCTCTCTCTCTCTCTCTCTCTCTCTCTCTCTCTCTCTCTCTCTCTCTCTCTCTCTCTCTCTCTCTCTCTCTCTCTCTCTCTCTCTCTCTCTCTCTCTCTCTCTACCTCTCTCTCTACCTCTACCTCTCTCTCTCTGTGGGCTACTTTTCACTACCTCCCATTCCTTACCTCTCTCTATCTCTCTAACAAATGATATCTTTGTTGCTCCTCAAAGTTTCATTTATATTGAAAATCAATCATGATTCAATTTTCCTTATTTTCTCTAATCTCGTACCATCGGTCACATCGCGGTATTTTCGAAATTCCCGGAAAATCCGCGATATATGTATATACTGTACATGGGTTATGAAAAAAATCCGCGATGGTCGAACCGCGAAGTAGCGAGGGCTCACTGTATTTCGTTAGGTCATCAAATGTCACGTGATGGAAATAATTAATAGAAGTAGCTACAGCTCGAATATCATGGACATGAGGGAATGATTCTGGGTTAGCCTGTTTGATGAAATACAGAATCTGTTGTCTAATCCCTTTAAGGGTGATGGTTCCTCCGTTCTCTCTAATAAATAAGGGCCCCGAGGACTCAGTGGAAGTTCTATTTAGGTAGGCTTTCAAAGTCGTAACTGGACATAAGGATGCATCCCGTGGAAGGGGAACAATCTTCCAGGGGACCATCTGTTTTGGGGGTCCTCATTCTTTGCTAGGAATGTTTTGTCAGGGGAGAGTAGAACTTCACCTGACAGGAGAAAATCAATGTGGCCTGGATTTCTAGACAAGGCTGAAAGCTCCGAAATTCTAGCACCAGAGGCTAAGCTCATTAGGAATAAAGTTTTCCGTAATAATGGGATATAGGCACATGATTCATCAGGAGTGTCAGAAGCTAATCTAAGAACATCATTCAGAAACCAGGAAACTGCGGTAGGACGAGTTGATGGTTTCAATCTGGCACAAGCTTTAGGGATGGAAGAGAGGTATGAATTTGTAAGGTCGATATTGAATCCGATCTGAAAAATCTTTCAAGGCCGATTTAATGGTAGTAATAGTACTAGCTGCTAGGCCCGATTCATGTAGAGTCCTAAAGAAGGTTACTGTGAGGTTCATAGTCATTCTCTCAACCTTTGAGTCCTTTAAGAACTTGGCGAGTTTCTTGACAGCCGAGTCATATTGACGAAGGGTTGGCTCTCTCTTATCTGATTCTAAAAATAAAGTATTTTGAGGGTCAATATTTGCGCCTCTTTGGGCCGCGAATTTTATAAAGTCCATAAAGTTAGGGCACTCCGAGCGTTTGAGGAAGCGAACACAGTGCAAGTTTGTACTGTCTGTGTTAGTATTGGATTGGGGATCCGCCGGGGGTGGAGACCCAGTTCCACCAGAAGAGGGAACCAATTGCTCTTGAGCCACTTGCCCCTTGAAAGATCTGAGCTTGTCCAATACTTTTATCAATAGGTTGATTGGAGGGAATGGATAGATTTTCTCCCAAATGTTCCAATCCAGTGACATTGCGTTTGTGGCGAAGGTAAAGGGGTCCAGGTTTGGAGCTACGTAGCACTCTAGTTTGTGATTGGACTCTGTCGCAAACAGGTCTACCTGAAGGCCCGGGACCTGGGATAGAATCCACTTGAATGACTTGAGGTCCAGGGACCATTCCGACTCTAGCGGAGTCGTTCTGGACAGAGCGTCCGCCACTACATTGCTTACTCCCGCCAGATGGACTGCTGAAAGATGCCACTTGTTGGACGTTGCCAAGGAGAAAATGGCTAACATCACATGATTTATGTGTCCCGATTTCGAGCCTCCTCTGTTTAAGCAGTGAACTACGACTTCGCTGTCTAGAACTAATCTGATGTGTTGGTTTCTGGCTGGGGACAACCGTTTCAGAGTAAGGAACACTGCCATGGCTTCTAAGACGTTTATGTGAAGCTGGCGAAACATTGGTGACCAAAGACCTTGGGTCATCTTGAACTGGGAGTATCCCCCCCAGCCTGTTAGGGAGGCATCCGTGTGAATGATCAACTTTGGAGGTGGATATTGCAAGGGGACGGATTTTGACAGATTCTTCTCCAATGTCCATGGTTGGAGTCTTTTCTTCAGGATTGGAGGGAGACGAGCTCTTCTGTCTCGATATTTCTTGTTCGCCCTGGAACGCCAAATCCGATTTATGTCTTTTAGTCTGGCCTTCAGTAATATGTCTGTCACTGAGGCAAACTGGAGGGCACCCAGAATCCTCTCTTGGTTCCTTCTGGACGTCAATTTGTCCTTGAGGAAACGTTTTGTGTTTCTTGCTATCTTTTCTTTTGGCCGATGGAAGGCGTAGGGTGTGGGAGTTTAGGTCCCATTGTAACCCTAGCCATTGGAAAGTCGACTTCGGAACTAGGTGAGATTTCGCGAAGTTGATCCGGAACCCCAAGTGTTGAAGGAATGATAAAACCTTGTTTGTTGCTGTCAGGCAGTTCTCGACGTTGTTCGACCAAACGAGCCAGTCGTCCAGGTACACTACCTGAATTCCTTGGGTTCTTAGTTCTTGTATTACCGTCTCTCCCAGTTTGGTGAATATTCTGGGTGCTATATTTAGTCCGAATGGCATTACTTTGAAGGTGTATGCTTGCTTGCCTAGCTTGAAGCCTAGGTACGGACGAAAATGCCTTGCTATCGGAACATGATAGTAGGCATCGGTAAGATCGATGGAGGTGGTGACGGCCCCACGGGGAAGTAAGGTCCGTACCTGAGAGACGGTTAGCATGTGAAACTTGTCGCATTGAATGTAAGAGTTTAGATGGGATAGGTCCAGGGTTACTCTTCTTTTGTCTGAGTCTCTCTTTGGCACGCTGAATAAGCAACCTTGAAATTTCAAATGACGTTCCTTTGAGATTGCGTTCTTTCGAAGCAGATCGTCTGCGAACGAGGCTAACTCTTTTGTTGGGTGTTGGTAAAAACTGGCTGGTGGAGGGGGCCCTACTATCCAACTCCACCCCAGACCTTTGGAAATTATACTGAGTGCCCAACTGCTGAAAGTCCAGTTCTTCCGGAAAATGTAAAGTCTTCCCCCTACCTGTGGTGTTTCAATAATTCGTGGAGGATTTACCTCCTCGTCCTCCGCGGAGGCCTCGGCCTCGAGGGGCCATCCTTCCACCTCTGGCACGAAAGGTGCCCCTTGCGCCAGAGCCTCTGGAACGTTGGTATCCATGAGAGGCCCCCTGAGTCTCAAAGGTGGGGTTGTAGACTGGGGAAGCATAGGTCGCGGGGGCTAGTTGACTTTGAGGGACCAACACGTATTGTTGTTGGTGATGGGCTTTTGAGGTGGAAGGGAGGTTTCCCTGAGCTAAAGGGACCGGTTGAGCCATCTGCTGGGGCTGCCGGGTTTGGTAAGAGGGGAAGGGCCTCAGTCTCTTCCTGCCGCGAGATTGGGAAGTGACAGGTTCGAACTTGCGTTTAGGGACTAGACCCCAACGCACCTTGAGTCTCTGATTCACTCTAGCAGCCTCGCTGAGGACGCTATTCACCAGATCTTCTGGGAATAGGTCCGTACCCCAGATTGGGGCCTTAATGAGTCTGTTAGGCTCATGCCTGATAGTGGCCTCCGCTAACACATGTTTGCGGCAGCGGCGCCTAGCTGCTAGGAAGTCGTAGGCATCCGACAGCAAGGTGTGGAGCAACGACTTGGTAAGTACCTTGAAGAGGTGTTCCTCTTCATAGAGAAAAGAAGTCAATTCCGCCATGGTTGCCGAGTTAATCGAGCGACTCAGGCGCATGCCAGCCTCATACTCGAGGCGAATCAAGGACTCCGGGAGCTTAGGGAGTCTCTCACTAAATTGAGTAGAGGCGCAATCGGGGCTCAGCTTACCCACAGTGAATGTCGCCGGGGCACCAGTCCAGCACTTATGGTCCCCCGGGAAAACAAGGGAAGTCAAGTCTGTTTTCCGCAGTTGCGGTAAAGGCTTGTCTTCATTAACAGCCAGCATGGCAAGGTCCATGATCTTAGTGACACACGGCGTAGGGGTGCGCTCGTCTGCCACAAACATTGTGTATGAACTCTTAAAAGGAGTGAGCATCGTGTTGACACACTCCAGCTCATTAAGGGTCTGAACCCAAGTGGATTGGGCCTGTTCTTTTGGGTAAATGACGGTCTCCTTAGGGACCTTGTCTAGGCGGACCAGAGCCTCCTCCGTGAGGCGGGCAAAGCCAGGGAAAGGAAACTGCAAACCTGGCGGGTAGAAATCAAAATCTTCCACCGGCCAGGTGCCAAAACCCTCGAAGGTCAACATCCCATCCTTAAAGGGTGCGTGAATTGCTAACTTTCACGGGTTGTTCTTGACAAACTCCGGGAGTTTCGAGGCGTCCGGAATAGCATACTGCTGTTGTTGGGGCAGACCGGAGCGCATGAGACCTTCAACGAGAGACTCTTGGTTCTGAACCTTAGAGACGAGGGTGTTAACTAAGGTTCCAAGGCGTTCCAAGGTGTTAGAAAAAGCTGACACGTCAAAAGAAGGCGTCGGCGCGCTTACCGCCGGCTACGTGGGTTGCGAGCCGGGTGTCATTCTCGACTCCGGGATGGGAGGAGTAGGTGTGACTGGGGCCTCAGGGACCTTAGAAGACGAAACCCGTGATGATGTAGACCTAGGGGTCTTGGGATGTTTCGTCGTACCGGAAGACCAGTGGGTCTTAGTCATAGGTTTACGGACGGACTTAACTTTCGGCAACACAGAAGGGTTGCTGGTATCAGTGGGGTGACGTCCAGAGAACCCCTGAAAGGAAGAAGTAGATGAAGTAGAGAAAGCCGGACTAAGAACAGGAATCTTAGACCGGGACACACTTGCCTCACTTACAGGCCTACGTGGGTCTGGCTCATCCAAAGCCATGGGTTCGACGTCCAAATTCATGGCGGCCACGTCACTGGTGATGGTTTCTCCAGGAACACCGGGGTCTTCGGAGAGGAGTTGTTCAGTGATCCCGGTGATGATAGGATCCGCCAATTCCTTGGGAACCGCCGCCGAATGTTTGGCGTTCGGGTAAAGGAGGTTGCACATCCCCTCAGAGAGAACGTAGGGTGCCGGGCTTTGACGTTGCGGGCGAACCCGCCGACCCATACTTTGAGGCGGGCCAAGGCTTAGACTTTTCGGACTGTGAACTCTGAAAGATAAGATACCGTTATCAAGGAAGGAGAGGTAGGGAACACCGAGAAGGTGAAAAGACCGAGCGCATGCGTTGTCGGAGTCTCCTATGATTAATTAAAATTAGAATATAACCGAAAAGCAGGTAAATTCAGAAATTAGTTTAAGAAACTATAATGTATAATAACAGTAGGAACACTTACTGAGTCCGAAGTGAGGGTGGAGACGAGGTCGTAGCAGACCACACAGTTGTCGGGATGCCAGACAGTTAAGTCTCCGACGTGGACCGAACAGTGGGCATGTGACCTACACACGTCATGTCCACAAGCCTGCTGAAGAACGGCCGCACAGGTTGTCATCATACAGTGAACCGCCTGTAATAAAAGGGATACATAAGTATCATAGGTAATTCGGTATCCTACGGGATCCCGGGTGTGCCGGGACCAAAGTAAACGATAAGGAACGTTAGCGTTAGGATACTATAATGTTCTCCTGGCGGGGCCGGGAGAAGAGATTAATTAAGATAACTTATAATTATAATTAGAATTAACCTTAGCAATGATTAACTTAATAATAAACCGTAAGGGAATTCAGTGTAAGGTAAGATCATTCTGGATAAGGGTAAGGGAGATAAGATCCCTTAGGCAAAGAGAGTGAACACGTAAAATATAAGGTTAGAATAGCATTATTCCGTTGGCTCTGGAGAGACAACTGAAAGAGGGAGACCAGCACCGGGCCTACCGGGGTAGGGGGGGCGGACTCCCTACAAAAGAAACCTTAAGTAATAAACTCTCAATAAAACAATAACAATATCAATATAACCCCCATGGGGTATGATCAGAGAGCTCACAACCAAAGAAACAACCAAAACTCCCGCTCTCCCGATGGCCAATCGAAGAGGGCGGGAATCCGGCTGAGGCGGAAGGAAGTGAAGAACTCGCAAGTGAAACAGATCGAGGCTCGGCTAAGGCAAGGAGTCAAACGGTATCCCGGGGAGGGATGGGGGGGAGAGGTCGGAGAAAACGGACGAGAGGGATCGATCGAGAACCCGAACAGCAGACTCCAGGTCTCAAAGAGACGGCAGGTATCCCTAGGGGGGATGGGGTGTATGCGTCGGCATACACAGGCTCAGGTAGTGGGAGGAGCCACAGAGGGAAAGAGATGTATGGGGAGGCATACTCGAGATCAGGGAGTGGGAGGAGCCAAGAGCCGTAGGTGGATATGGCGATCGCGAGAGGCTGAGCAAGGACAGGAGTACCAACCTGTCCGACTAGATCGCGGAACACTAACATAACGAATGATCACAACACGGAATAAAATACTTAGGTTAAGGCATGCATGAGATGATACAATAAATGAGAATCCTCTCATGGAGAGAGAGAGAGAGAGGGACGCAAGAAAGGCAGTGAAAACAACAGAGCAAGGGCACGCTTGCCAGTACGGGGAGGACCAGGGCTGGACAGGTGTGCCAACATAACACCGAATGGAACAAGCCGAATGGTAAATAAAACATAAACGCTGCCGATCGAGAGTCCCCCCCAGATAAAGACTAAACTCTAAAATAACAGCGATTCCTTGGAATCGTGGAAAGAGAACTAATCATAAAATATCAGCACAAGGCGTCTCCACGGTATGACCGAGAAGGACGCCGCCATAACCAAACACAGCATGAAAGTCCTCTATATGATAACCATGGTGAGAATAATAATAATAATAATAACTGCTCGATCATCGGTAAGAGCGCAAGTTCAAAACGAATAACAAATAGTATGGAAGACCAAATGTAAATCGTTAGGAACGGAAGGAGGTAGCAAGAACTAAAATAGCCGCCGCGACGCGGGGCCGATAACAATAGCGAAACCAATAAACATGAATACCGTAACACTAAAAGTAAGGAAAATGCTACCTCCGAAAGCTCAGAAAACATAAGTCTGGTACTTAACTTCGATGAGGAAGCTTGAGATTCCGACATGATTAGCAGGAAAAGCGTAAAATCCAAGAAAAGGGCACAGCGAAAATCACAGCACTTAACAAGAGTGATGCTAAATGAGGAGTGACGTCATTGGCGTGGATAGGATTGTGGGTAGCGATGGTCTGTGGTGGACTTGGGACGGCTCCTTTTGATTTTGGGGATATTGACGAGGAGATATCTAATTGGTACGAGACCTCTGCATGTGAATTTCACGCCCGTATTACTTATACCAACACCTTTCAGGTGAGCGAGCTGGGTTCACACCTAGCATTCCTATGCAATTTTTTCTCTGGTATTATTTAGCAGTTATATACCTTAGAAATGATGCTAAAGGAGCATTTCACTGGGCGGCACAGGTCTCTCGCCCAGAAATAGATTTTTCCTTCGTCAAAATCCCTTTACTAGATAGGAACAACTATTATACAGATCAGTAAGGGAATGATGACGATTCGGTAAATATTAATTTAGCACAATCCTATACTGTAACCTTACTGTGTCCACTACATAGTGTACATGTGTGCAAATGTACTTTACACTGTACATATGATTGTAACTGTTGTAGAAATCTAATTAAATCAATATTAGGCAGTATTTACTGTGTTAATCATCAGCTTGGTCACCCACTTGTGACAAGGGGCAGTGATATTTTAGGTTAGGAGTTAGCCCACCTAGTGCAGCATTTATTCGCGAAAATCCCCTTTTCGCGGCTATGTCTGTAACCTAACTACCGCGATGAATGAGGTTGGACTATATTGCTTAGTTTCACACCTTTGCACAATGACTCAGGCCATTATCTCTTATTGAGCGTTAGCAAGATGATATGGTGCACTCTTCCACAGCCAGTGCAAATCACAAGAGTCGCGTTCCAGCTCACTGACCCGCCAGCTGGTCTTAGACTTCCACCCACCGAAATGTGAGTCTCCATAGTAAAGAGCTGAAAGGTCTGTATTTGGTGCTGGAACAAATGACAAATTTTGAAATAATTTTTATTTTTCCAAACCATACAAACCTGAAGAGCTATACATACTGGCCTGCTGTCACCTACCCAAAGCAAGTCCTGCCTGCAATTGCAAAGTGGCTTGTGTTGGCTACTATATGTGTGAATTGGTTGGTTAGTTTACCCTCCCTGCTAACTAGCGGAGGGTAGTAGCACCTCCCTAAAAGTTTTACGCCTAGTTTTAGCTGTCGCCGAAATATATCTCTATAATAAAGAGCTTCAGGTTTGTATAGTTAGGAAAATTAGAAATTATTTCCAAAATTGACATTTGTTCCGTAACCGAAATACAAACCACGCTCTTTACATTGGGTTTACCTTTTAGCGTAGCTGAAATGACGAGTCAATAGTTTTTAACGAGGGTTAATTACCCCCTCGCTAGTTAGCGGGGGTAGGGGAAGGGATAGCTTGCTACCCCTCCCCCCCCCCACACACCGGTGATTTGCTTCACTTCACTTTTGGCTCCGGCGATGAACAGACGTGTCTGTCCATCGTCCTCGTTGACAGCCTTTAATCTTTTTCTGCTTTTTCTTTCAGTTTGTGTGTGTGTGTTAGAAGTTGACCACCTTTATTATTACTATGCGTACGTGCCCTGGAATTGCCGGCCGCCCTTGTGGTACTTTTATGTCGGCCGTGGACACTGATCCTCACACCCTTTGCCCGCAGTGTCGAGGCCGACGGTGTGATCAGGAAAATAAGTGTAATGAGTGCAGGGAGTGGTCTGCCTCCCAGTGGGAGAGGTTTGGTCGCCGGCGTAAGAAGAAGTCCAAGAGAGACCATTCTCCTTCCGGGGTTGCCTTGAAGGAGGAAGGCTCTCGGGACTCTTCTTTCGCTGCCCAAACCTCCTCCAAAGCTCCCCCTCGTTCGGCTCCTAAGGAGAGTCGGCCCTAGTTCTGTTTCCCGACCTTGGGTTGGGGGATAGGGCGTCGCCTCCCATAGCGGGGCGGTTCCTCCTCCTCCCCCGGGGGAGGTTATTGATGAATCTTTGTCTAACGATGATCTTTTTCAGATTTGGGCTTCCCTGGGGCTTAAGGGCCTGCCCTCCAGGGTTGCCCTGATTGACCTTGTCCAGTTGGGGGCTGCCGTTAAGCAGTCGCCGGTGATAGCGGAGGTAGATCCTCTGTCTATCGTCGACTTCGTGGTGGCAGAGGCTTCCGACGGGGCGGGTCAATCCTCTGCAGGTGCAATTGTGGATGTTGGTACTAACGGCTCTCCTTCTCCTTCCGTACATCCTTCGAAGGGGGAAGGGAGTCCTACGGGCTCTTCTGCTGTCCAGCTTCCCTCTAAGGGGAGTGCTTTGACTGAGACTCCCCTTCGGAGGACTGATGGTCCTGACGATCTTCCTCGTGGCCGCCTTCGCCGTAAGGCTCACCGTCCGCTGCGTCGCAAGGGCCTCCCGTCCCCTTATAAGGGTGCTAAGAGGGGCCTTTTTGGATCTTCTCCTTCTTCCTCCGAAGGGGACTCTCCTCGCCGTATACAGCCTGCAGCTTCAGCTTCCTTAGATCTCTCTGGGGATTGGTCTCCTACGCCTTCCAGACCTTCAACTTCTGGGGCAGATGTTCAGCAACCTGACCTCGTCACCCGACGGGCAACGGTCCCTTCGGGGCAAAGGGATTCTTCCCTTACGCGTGCAGTGTTAGCGCACAGGCGCTCTCCTGCTCGTCAGCGCTCTCCTGTTCGTCAGCGATCTCCTGTTCGTCAGCGCTCTCCTGATGATCGCCCCTCTTCTCGCCAGCGCTCTCCTGAAGACATCCTTCAACCTGTTGTTCCTGAGGAGCGCCCAGCGCGCCAGCGTTCCCCTGCTCGCCCTTCTGCAGTGTTAGCGCACAGGTGCTCTCCTGCTCGTCAGCGCTCTTCTGAGGACCATCGCCCCTCTGCTCGTCAGCGCTCCCCTGTGGTCTCCGAATATCCTGCAGTTCCTGTTGTGCGCCCTGCGCGCCATCAGTCTCCTGAGCGCCCTCGCGACCCTCAGCTTGTTCCTGCACAACATCGCTCGCGTTCTCCAGCGCGTGTTTCTAAAACACACGTTCGCCCACGCGCTTCCTGTTCCTGTTCGTGAACGTTCGCCTTTGCGTCCCGCGCCGACTGTTCCCTCACAGGATTCCACGCGTCGCCCTCTTGCTCGCCAGCGATCACCAGCTCGCCAGCGACCACAGACGATTCAACAATCGCCTGCTCGTCAGTGTTCTCCTATGCGTCAGCGATCACCTGAACATCGGCGATCTCCAGACCGCCCGCGTGACCCATCGCCTGCGCGCAAGCGTTCTCCAACGCGCCGTCGCCCAGAAGATCTGGAAGGACATGGGTCGCCCTCTGTTAGCTTGCCCTCGCGCGGTCGTTCGCCTGCGCGATCTACGCGCTATCGCTCGCCAACGCGACACCATGCGCCAACGCGCCAACGCGCCATCGCTCACCTGCGCGCCAGCGTTCACCAGCGCACCACCGATCGCCTGCTCGCAATCGCTCTCCCACGTGCTACAGGTCTCCTGACCAACGTCGCCAGCGATCTTCGGAGCGTTCTCGATCGCCCACGCGGCAACGCGTTCCCTCGCCGACGCGCCAACGCATTCGTTCACCGGCTCGCCCACGTGCTCGTTCGCCTGTACGCCCTTGCGCCCACGCGACCGCTCACCTGCGCGTCTGCGCGACCACCGTTCGTGCCGAATTTCGCAGCCAGTGACAGCAGCAGGAACGCGTGTCACCAGACCGCGCTCAGGATCGCCTCCACCAAAGCGCAAGACCCTTGTGCAGGACAGGGAAGACACTTCAGAGAGGTCAGTGCGTCTTTCTTCCCCTTTTCCTTTTCAGGCAGGTCCAGTGGTGTCCACTCCGAAGGATCGCCCGATCCCCTTCCCTCCAGCGGGGGTTTCGTACTCTGTGTCCGTGGAACGACAGACTTGGTTTGGTCCTCTGATGCGGGCGTTGGTGAGGGTTATGAAGCCAGCACTCGCCGATCAGGGGAACAAGCCAACGACTGCCTCACCTCCGCTGAAGAGAAAGAGAGGAGTGGACTTCGTGGTAACTTCCCCCAGGGAGAAGTTGGTTCCTAAGAGGACTGTCGGGAAGGCCCCATCCCCTTCGCAGGCGTTTTCTCCTTCTCCCGTGGACGAGGCTTTTCCGTCCTCGGGTGAGTCCAGTGAGGTGGTAGTCTCCCCCTGGGCACCAAGGGGGGAGCCTTCCCGCCTGAAAACTTTGAATCAATCAATCAATCAATTCTCTTCATGGAGGAGAATCGTCTCGCGCGGAAGGGGCTCTCCGAACCTCTTTGTTGGGATCCTGTATTCCTCCCAGGAGGGAACCCAAGGACTCCAAGACCATCCCGAAATCGTCTTCAAGGATTCGCCAGGAACCTGCTGCTCCCCGGGGGAATGTCCACGCTTCGCCCCAGGAATAGATTCCGGGGACGGGAGACTTAGCTGCCAGCCCGCAAGGAGGAGATCAGCAGGAAACTGAACATGCCTTCTGGCAGGTCCTGAGCCTGATGAGGCAACTCAACGGGTTCATGGATCCCGTGATTGCCCCCCGAGAAGGCAAGGACACGGTCCTGGACCAAGTGTTCGACGTTCAGAAGGCCCCTAAGACCAGTGCGGCTCTGCCCTGGTCTCGGGGATTGAAGAGTGCCAGAGCCAGGGCCAATGCCCAGCTCGCGATTCTTGCCTCCTCCAGTCGTTCCTCTGCCGGGAACAAACTCATCCCACCTCCTCGTCTCCAGCAGAGGAGGTATTTTGAGATCTTGGGTGAGACTAGTCTCGCTCTTCCTCTCCATCACTCTGTAGAAGAGCTGGCTAAGGGAGTTCCCCTCGAGAAGCTCTCCGCCCGGCAGGTGTAGTTCTCGGCGTCGGAGATCCTGAGCCATGAGAAGGTCGCGAAGTGCGCCATGCAGGCCACTTCGTGGCTGGATATATGGCTGGGAACTCTAGGCATCCTATTGCGCTCCAAGGACTTGTCTAAGGAGACCAATAGGAAGGCCCTGGAGACCTCCTTACTCTCGGGCACCCGCTCCATCGAGTTCCTGGCGCACCAGGTCACCACCCTGTGGGCCAACTCGGTGTTGAAGCGGCGCGATGCGGTGACCGAGAGGTTCCACCCTAGGAGTGGTAGTCCCCCCGCGTGTCCACCTGTGGGGGGATGCCTCCAACGTTGCGTGCACAGGTGGCAGCAATACGGGGCCGATGCTTGGACGGTTTCAGTGATCGGCCAAGGCTATCGCGTCCCGTTCATAACATCTCAACCTCCCCTGACAGCGAATCCAGTGTTGTTGAGCTCCTATGCCACGGGATCGGCAAAGGGGCTAGCCCTTCGGGCGGAAGTCGAGACCATGCTCAAGAAGGGTGCTCTCCAGGAGGTCGTCGACGACTCCCCAGGCTTCTTCAGTCGACTCTTTCTTGTAAAAAAGGCGTCTGGAGGCTGGAGACCTGTTATCGACCTCTCGGCTCTGAACGGGTTTGTCAAGCAAACCCGGTTCAGCATGGAGACAGCGGACACGGTCAGACTTGCGGTGAGACCTCTAGACTTCATGTGCACACTGGATCTAAAGGACGCGTACTTCCAGATCCTAATCCATCCGTCTTCCAGGAAGTACTTGAGATTCTGCCTAGACAACAAGGACTTGTCTAAGGAGACCAATAGGAAGGCCCTGGAGACCTCCTTACTCTCGGGCACCCGCTCCATCGAGTTCCTGGTGCACCAGGTCACCACCCTGTGGGCCAACTCGGTGTTGAAGCGACGCGATGCGGTGACCGAGAGGTTCCACCCGAAGGTCCCCGCCGTAGATGTCTGTAGGCTCAGACATGCTTCACTCCTTGGGGAGAATCTGTTGGAGCCACAGGATATGGAGCGAATGGCTGAGAGGTGGAGGAAATCTAGCACGGACTCCCTCCTCCATAGGGCCCTTACAGCTCGGCCCTATAAGCCTCCAGCTCCGCAGCAGCAGCAGCAGCAGCCTCGTTAGGCACCGAAACAGGCACCGGCAGCTAAGAAAGTGGTGTCTAAGGCCCAGCCCTTTCCAGCCAAGGTCAAGAGGGGCGGTAAGTCCTCCAGGGGAGGCAAGACTCCTAGAGGGAGCGGCCGCGGCCGCAAACCCTAGGAGTGGCAGTCCCCCCGCGTGTCCACCTGTGGGGGGATGCCTCCAACGTTGCGTGCACAGGTGGCAGCAACACGGGGCCGATGCTTGGACGATTTCAGTCATCGGCCAAGGCTATCGCGTCCCGTTCATAACATCTCAACCTCCCCTGACAGCGAATCCAGTGTCGTTGAGCTCCTATGCCATGGGATCGGCAAAGGGGCTGGCCCTTCGGGCGGAAGTCGAGACCATGCTCAAGAAGGGTGCTCTCCAGGAGGTCGTCGACGGCTCCCCAGGCTTCTTCAGTCGACTCTTTCTTGTAAAGAAGGCATCTGGAGGCTGGAGACCTGTTATCGACCTCTCGGCTCTGAACGGGTTTGTCAAGCAAACCCGGTTCAGCATGGAGACAGCGGACACGGTCAGACTTGCGGTGAGACCTCTAGACTTCATGTGCACACTGGATCTAAAGGACGCGTACTTCCAGATCCCAATCCATCCGTCTTCCAGGAAGTACTTGAGATTCTGCCTAGACAACAAGATCTACCAGTTCAAGGTGCTGTGTTTCGGTCTCTCCACAGCTCCTCAGGTGTTCACCAGAGTGTTCACCCTGATTTCATCTTGGGCGCACAGGAACGGCATTCGTCTCCTTCGTTATCTGGACGACTGGCTGATCCTAGCAGACTCGGAGTCGACCCTTCTTCGGCACCGAGAGAGGCTTCTAGGTCTTTGCCAGGATCTGGGGATCGTGGTAAACCTTGAGAAGTCCTCTCTGCAGCCGTCCCAACAATTGGTTTATCTAGGCATTCTAATAGACACCAATATCCACAAAGCCTTTCCATCAGACGACAGGATAGGAAGGCTGAGGAGGGTGGCGGAACCCTTCCTCAGGCGAGAAGAGCTTCCCGCCCAATCGTGGTTGCGTCTCTTTGGTCACCTGTCCTCCCTGGTTCGTCTGGTTCCCAACAGCCGCCTCAGGATGAGATCCCTACAGTGGCGGCTCAAGTCCCGGTGGAATCAAGGATCCGATTCCCCGGACATTCCGGTCCCGATAGGATCTTTGGAACGGACGGACCTGCGGTGGTGGCTGGTCGACGAGAACCTGCGAAAGGGTGTGAGTCTTCTCGTCCTCCCCCCCGATTGACACTGTGTTCGGACGCGTCAAAAGAAGGGTGGGGGGCGCACGTTCTGAACCAGAGGACCTCAGGCCTTTGGTCGGAATCAGAAAAGTGCCTGCACATCAACCTGCTAGAGTTGAAGGCCGTCTTTCTGGCTCTTCAACAGTTCCAACGGACCCTGGCGGGTCATTCCGTGGTGGTGATGAGCGACAACACCACGGTAGTGGCTTATATCAACAAGCAGGGAGGCACTTTTTCGCAGAAGCTATCCCATCTTGCAGTAGAGATTCTGATGTGGGCCGAAGTCCACTCGATAAACACTGTCAGCTCGCTTCATTCCTGGCAAGAGGAATGTGCCCGCCGACAGTCTGAGCAGGGCCTCTCAGATAGTGAGTACCGAGTGGTCTTTGGATCCTCAGATAGCCAACAAAGTCCTAACTTTGTGGGGTTCCCCGACCGTGGACCTGTTCGCGACAGCGTTGAATTTCAAGCTGCCTCTGTACTGCTCCCCAGTCCCGGACCCCAAGGCTCTCTGGCAAGATGCTTTCCAGCAACGGTGGGACAACATCGACGTGTACGCCTTCCCACCGTTCTGTCTGATGAGAAGGGTGCTCAACAGGACCAGACTATCGGTCAACTGTTCGATGACTCTGGTGGCTCCGCTATGGCATCACGCGGAATGGTTCCCGGACCTTCTGCAGCTCCTGACGGAGCTTCCGAGGGAATTTCCTCCACGGCACGAGCTTCTCAGACAACCCCACTCCAACGTCCCTCACAAGGCCATGGCCTCGCTTCGGCTTCACGCCTGGAGACTGTCCAGCGTCTCCTCACGGAGAGAGGCTTTTCGCAACAGGTTGCGGAAAGAATGTCTCGACACCTGCGAAAGTCCTCTGAGGGAGTCTACCAGGCGAAGTGGAGAGTCTTTTGTGGTGTCGTGGGAGGGGTATCTCTCCACTCGATGCCACTATTCCAGCAGTAGTGGACTTTCTTGTATATCTGCGGGAGGAAATGCTCCTTTCTGTCTCGGCAGTGAAAGGCTATCGGTCAGCCTTAAGCTTGGCTTTCAGGCTGAAAGGCGTGGACATTTCTTCCTCGCTAAAACTCTCTCTACTCATACGTAGCTATGAGCTTACCTGCCCCCAGTCGGGAAGTGAGACCTCCTCCTTGGAACGTGGTTCGGGTCCTCAGGGCTCTTAAGAGACCTCCCTTCGAACCATTACGCCAGGCCTCCGATCGCCACCTGTCTTGGAAGACGGCTTTCCTGCTCGCTTTGGCTTCGGCCAAGCGGGTTATCGAACTTCATGGTCTCTCGTACGACATCGCCCATTCAAGGGGATGGGGGGAGGTAACGTTCAGGTTCGTCCCTGAGTTTGTGGCCAAGACTCAGAATCCTGGAGTGCCGGATCCTCGGTTCGACTTTCAGGATCGCGAGTCTCTGCTCTGTAACAAGCGACCCAGACCAGCTGCTACTATGTCCAGTGAGGTGTCTGAGGTACTACTTGAAGAGAATGGCTGCAGTCCGTCCTCAAGTGCGAGCATTGTTTGTGAGCACTGGCAGGACGAAGAGGAGGGTCACCAGGAACACCATCTCAGCTTGGATTCGAAGGGTTATCCACCACGCCTTAAATCCAGACCCTCCTCCGTCACGTCGCCCTAGGGCACACGATGTCAGGGGTGTTGCTACGTCCCTGGCCATCAAGAGAAACTTCTCTGTGACGCAGGTGCTTCAAGCTGGGGTCTGGAAGCGTCAGACGACCTTCACAGCTCACTACCTGCAGGACGTGACCCACAGGAGCCTCGATACGTTTTCTATCGGCCCTGTGGTGGCTGCACAACAGCTGGTCTAACCTCAGGCTCCTTTATGGACAAGTAGAAGTAGGTTGAGGGCGTTGTTACCCGGTTTTAGTCTGCGTGAATGATAGAGTATGTCTGACCCTTACTTCTGTCTTCATTCTCCCCTCTCTTGGGGAAGCAGCATCCTGGTCCTCGCATAGCTGACCTCGACCTCTGCAGGTAACCCATGCTTCTTTGTGCTCCTAGTATTAAGCTTAATACTGTTGCGTCCCCCATACCCTGACGAGGTGGTATTGGGAACGTCCTATCCTAGATTCCTATCTAAAGGTCTCAAGGTCAACTTCATAGGACGAGTCACACTTTCCTCCACACACAACTTATGTACGCCACTCGTTCCTAGCGAAGCAAGGAACTTGTGAGGTACAGGGGCTCCTTCTCTCAAGTGCTACTCACTGAGGGACGGAGTCCCCGGGCAAAGCCGAAGTCAGTAAGGCTGGGGACTTTCCACCCTTCCTAAGGGGTAAGTCACCCAATGTAAATAGCGTGGTTTGTATTTCGGTTACGGAACAAATGACAAATTCGGAGATAATTTGTATTTTTCCTAACCATACAAACCTTAGCTATTTACACATATTTGCCCGCCAGCCCTGTCCCCCAAGTCAAGTCCTACCTCTAAGTGAAGTGAAGCAAATCACCGGTGTGGGGGGGGGGGGTAGCGAGCCATCCCTTCCCCTACCCCGCTAACTAGCGTGGGGGTAATTAACCCTCGTTAAAAACTATTGGCTCATCATTTCAGCTACGCTAAAAGGTAAACCCAATGTAAATAACTAAGGTTTGTATGGTTAGGAAAAATACAAATTATCTCCGAATTTGTCATATTACTTTGAATTATTTTTTATTTTAGGGTAATCATTATAAGCATACACTCAAATTATTGAATTTTTTCCAGTTTCGAAGAGGAGTATTTTCAACCTGTCTCACTATGAAGGAAGATGGCAAGGAATTTCTACCACAAATTTTGCTGATGCTAAAAAGTATCCTGTCATTTTCTCATCTAGTGTCACAGTACCATGCTTGCAGATTACAAGATCCACAAGCTTTTTCAATAAAAGTAAGTATAGCTCAACCTTGGTTCAGTACAGTATTGAGTTGGGTTTCTATATATATTATATATATATTATATA
>NC_090738.1:51380216-51384557 GCF_036898095.1 Palaemon carinicauda
CCACGGCTGGGGATTAAATTTGTTTCTTAAAGAGTTTCTGAATTTTATTGACGGTCAGTTTTTTTCTACCGAGAATTTGAATGCTTACAAACTAAATATCAAGCTTAGTATAAAATCAAGGCACGACCTTCAAATAGATATTACATGCATTGATTTTGTATCTTAAAGTGAATGATTAATAACGCTCTATTTCTGGCCTTTTGCCGTGGTGATATCCTCGCTGAACTGGCAATGTGAGTGAGTGGTCAGTGTTCCAATTTTATTTCGAACAAGGAGTGACTAATGGACCAGTTCCCTTAAATCCAGTAACCTATACATAAATTAACCTAAGCCGTGAATTAAGCTCTTAGTCGTCCTATTTGTTTGTTAGTAAACCGTTATAACTACGACGTAGCTATGGAGAGAGAGAGAGAGAGAGAGAGAGAGAGAGAGAGAGAGAGATATGAATTGTTGACCTCGTCGAGGTATTCACATTTTGATAGGAACTTAGAGAGAGAGAGAGAGAGAGAGAGAGAGAGAGAGAGAGAATCTTATGAGTTGTTGACCTCGTCGAGGCATTCACATTTTGAGAGAGAGAGAGAGAGAGAGAGAGAGAGAGAGAGAGAGAGAGATCTTATGAATTGTTGACCTCGTCGAGGTATTCACATTTTGATAGGAACTTAGAGAGAGAGAGAGAGAGAGAGAGAGAGAGAGAGAGAATATCTTATGAGTTGTTGACCTCGTCGAGGCATTCACATTTTGAGAGAGAGAGAGAGAGAGAGAGAGAGAGAGCTAAGAACAATAGAAACTAGTGTTCACTGCTCCGTCACAAAGTTCCTATCAAAATGTGAATGCCTCGACGAGTCGACAAGGTTAACCATTCAAAAGATATTCTCTCTCTCTCTCTCTCTCTCTCTCTCTCTCTCTCTCTCTCTCTCTCCATATCGATTGTTTGCAACAAAGCCAGGCATAATATATTTTGTATTTACACACCCAAAGGTTAGCAATATTTCTAACTTCTTCCCTTTGACTTCAAGATACCCAAAATACCGTTGGATAGATTACTACTACTACCACTACTACTACTACTACTACTACTACTTCTACTACTACTACTACTAATACTACTACTTCAGGAGTATGTTAGTTGAAACTCTTAGTTATAAGTTTCCGTTTTATATATGTTTGACTTTCTATAGCTACTGATATAATACCTTTCTCGATTAGCATAGTCGGATGGTTTCCAAAGATATGTAACCTACCAATGATCATTTTTCTGTCTTCATATTCGATTTCATATCTGCTCATGGTCTGGTTTTTATTGTCCTCTGTGTTTTATGACTTTAGCATTTCAGCTGAAGGGGAGTAGATTTCGACATTTACATCTTACATAATTAATTTGATTCTTATGCTACAAATTGCTTAGCAATATACTATAAATTTGAAATAGATTATACCGAATAAGATTTATATATATATATATATATATATATATATAATTTCTGCCACTCTTGAATATAGTTACCCATTTTCGTAGTCCATCTATTTTCAATGCAAGACATTGTTATATCAGTTAATGCATTTATAATAACTTTCTAGAAGTCAATTTCATCTTATTCTCAACTGTCATTGAGCCATTCGTGAAGTTATCTTCACCACGAAAAGTCGTGACCAGTAATGGAATCAAGATAATATTTTTTTTTGTCTTTCCTTGTAACGGTTTTCTTAAAGGTCTCAATGAGTTTGCTCTTTGCCTTTTGCATGTGTATATATTTATTGATATGAAAAATAATATTTAATTTCTCTAAGTTTAGTGCTTGCAATATACTAAGGTGGTCTGCAACTGCTGAATGATAACGTACTTATTCTCCTAATCATACATTCTTCAAATATAACTTTGGTATAAAATTTGTTTGCAGCGACATTTGCCAACGCTAATTGCGCTCGACTCCTTACAGAAAAAGAAAACAACCAACTTTGTTTCGACAACAAATAATAAATGGAGAAATGTAAAGGCAGTTTTCCTGTTATCCTGAAAACTATCTGGGGCTCAGTTTTTACTGGGGGGAGACGTCTTCGATTTTTGGCGCTGGGAAGATTTTGTTTATTCAGTATATATATATATATATATATAAATATATATTTATATATATATACATATATATATATATATATATATATCATCATCATCAGTCGTTATGTAATTAATCTGCTGCGGAACAAATACCTCAAACGTGACCTTCAACTTATGGTCTCTCTCTCTCTCTCTCTCTCTCTCTCTCTCTCTCTCTCTATATATATATGTATATATATATATATATATATATACATATATATATATATATATATATTCTTATGAAGCTGATCTTCATGAAAGTTGAATATCTTATTCACGTATTTTATTCATGTATTTAAGAGATGTATAGCCAACTCGTCAGGTGGTTCCCACTTACGTAGGATTAAGTACTGTATGTAAATTACACAAGACTTTCGTCATTCATTCAAATTTTCATTCAGTTCCGTATATGCAAATTTACGTTATTTTAAAGAATTCAATTTCTATTTTTCATAGTTTTGTTACGAAGTCTTATGTATGCTTGTTAAAGGGTATGCTGTATGACACACACACTAGGGAATGCATCATGTTTCCACGTGGTTGGAAGATGCAAGAAAATTCTAGACTAAAAATTAGATTTTTTTTCTTTCATGTTACAAGAGATGGTAGCGGAGTTAGCTGAGAGAGTTGCCTCGCCAAACAAAAGCCTCAAACATAGCATTCCACTTATGGTCTGCATTTTATATATATATATATATATATATATTCAATCCTACATAGCTGGTCTTCATGAAAGTAGAATATTTTACTCACTTGCTTAATTTTTGTATTTAAGAGATGTATAGCCAGCTCGGCAGGTGGGTCCTACTCACGTAGGATTAAGTAACGTATGTAAACTTCATAAGACTTTCGTCATTCCTTTAGTTGTATTTTTATTCAGTTCCATATATGTAAATTTACATTATTTTAAAGAATTAAATCTTTATTTCATGTAGTTTTGTTACGAAGTCATATGTAATCTTGTTAAAGGTTACTTGTTAAAGGTTATGTTGTATGAAAAAACACGCTAGGGATTGTATCATGTTTCCACGTGGTTGGAAGATGCACGAAAATTCTAGACTAAAAATTATTTTTTTTTTTTTTTTTTTTTTGTTACGAGAGGAAGTGACCGGAGTTAGCTGAGAGAGTTGCCCCGCCAAACAACAATAGTACCCCTTCTTCAAATTGCTAAGTTGGCAACTTTACGGTGCCAGAGCCATGCCCCCACGCTATGTGAATGATTCACTAGAAGTTTATAGAGTGAATTAAGATAATATAATGTATAAGGACCTAGCAATGCATAGGGGACAGAGAGATCCAGCCTAACCCTCAGAAGAGCCATCGTCCGACAGTCTTCTCCAGCATCTATTCAGGCACTACGCATCTCCTCTCTAACATACATAGTATTTTCTACTCCGACGTGCATTGATTTCTCTCATATGTGAATAGTGTTTGATAAAACATTGGAATTTCTGTGGTTTAAGTTAATAGACATGCCATGTATAGGTGAGTAACGGTATAATATAGAAATTTATTGGTCTTGTGACTGGCCGCATGAGATTAGGTTAAACAGTGAAGTTTGATCATTTTGCTTAACCATTTGGTAACTTTGTGTTAGCCTAAGGAAATAAGAGTAACAGTTAAGTATATGTAACTGTAATTCTGATTTATTTTCTATAAGTATTAAAGTGTCATTTATTCATTAATTGTAAAAATTAAGTATTCTTATAAATTGATTTCTAGTGAAACAAGTGAGTGCATAATATTTTTGAAGTGTCCTTATTTTTGTCTTAGTCTAAGGTTCAGTTCAGATTTAATAGTTCGTATGATTTAATTGTGATGTTCCTTTTTAATTGTTAGTCTTTATAGAATATATTTATTTTTATAAAGTGTATTATTTTGATCACCAATACTTGTTTCAGTGCTTTGCTCGTATCCCCTAACTAAGAACTGAAATAAGAGATTTTTTAAGAATAGTACCCGTTAAAAGTAAAATAATCGCCCAGTTTTGTTTTGAGTGTAAATTAAAGAGACTTTTAGTTATTCAGAGTTCCCATATATTATCGTCTGGGAGTTCCGTATTATCCTCATAGCTCGGAGTTTTTTTTGACTTGTGTATCAAATTATGTAAAATAAAGCAGGTGAGTTTTGGAGCTTGGGACCTTACGTAATTCCCTAGTTGTAATTAAATATGTATGTATGTATGTATATATGTATATATATATATATATATACATGCATATACTCATATATACATATATATATGT
>NC_090738.1:51385057-51390057 GCF_036898095.1 Palaemon carinicauda
TAATATAAAGCAGGTGAGTTTTGGAGCTGGGGACTTTACGTAATTCTCTAGTCGTAATTAAATATGTATATTATATATATTTATATATATATGTATATACATATATATACTCATATATACATATATATGTATGTATATATATATATATATATATATATTTATATATATATATATATATATATAAATATATATATATATATATATATATATATATATATATATATATATATATATATGTGTGTGTGTGTGTGTGTGTATACATTTATATATACACTCGTATATATTCGTGATTATGTACACATAATATATATATATATATATATATATATATATATATATATATATATATATATATATTTACATGTATATATATAGAGAGGGAGAGAGAGAGAGAGAGAGAGAGAGAGAGAGAGAGAGAGAGAGAGAGAGAGAGAGAGAGAGACTCTATAAGGCCAGTTCTCAGTGTTAGTGCCAGTCAGCACATCTATGTGGTTTCATCTTATTTTTACACCTGTCTGTGTTTATATCAATAAATCCTTAATTTTATAAGAGAGAGAGAGAGAGAGAGAGAGAGAGAGGAGAGAGAGAGAGAGAGAGAGAGAGAGAGAGAGAGAGAGAGAGAGAGAGTGGCCTTGGAAATCACGCTTTAGGTGCTGCTTCAAGTGAATTTAGGTTATGTCTTGCGCAGGCGGCTGCTTGTGTAATATTCTGCGCCACATACCTTCAATGTTTCCAATTCATCGATATCTGATAAATCTGTAATCTATGTGATATAACAGTATAATAGAGAGTACGAAAACATGAGAATTCAGGTAATTCTTGTTTGTATTTAAAACGGCGTGGCTTGCATACTAGTCTTATTAAGTTGATTTTGTCTCTATCACTTGATATAATTCATCTAGTATCACTTTTCAATTAATTATCGTTCTTTTTATTTTGGCCTACAAATAAGTTGGATAAGTGAGAAATTGAAGTACTTGTTAGATCATGACAGTGGATAGGTCGTATGAGACATGGAGATTTAATTGAATAAATAAGACTGACATCAAAATCCCAAAGCTGCTCCGTTAACTAGCTAACATAGTGATCGTCCTATCTCACGTAAAATAATTAAATTAGAAGTTGGTAGTTAATAAAAAGCCTTAAATTAGGGCGTCAAAGACAATTTCTCCTACGTATGAAAGACATCGTCCAAGTTTTACGAGAAGGTGATATGTTTGTAAAACCGAGACTAGAAGTCAGGCGTCCTTCGCTGCATGACGTAGATTTTTTAACTCGAGATAATTCGCAAGGTGGGTGTAAGGAAAATTGAGACCAATAGCCTTTGAAAATAAAACGATCTCAACTGAAGATCGAATATATGATTTGGAAGAAATTTTATATTAGCGAGTTTAATCAAATATTTCTTACGTTGCAATAAATGAGCGGATTATACAGAATTTACCACTTTCTATGTTATTATTCTCACTTTTACTTACGCGGTGGTAATGTTGTAATCATGACATCATTTGACATATTTTCTTAATTTAATGGATCTAAGATCCATTATACGACTTACATCCACACAGTAAAATATGCTGTAATAAAACTAACAATAAGATTTTTTCTTTTCATATGAGTTGTTTCTGTAAGAGAATCTCGCATCGTGTCACATTACTAACATTGCGTTGTCTAACATAATTGATACAAACAATTTTGCTAAAACATCAGCGCTAATCTTTTTCTTTTGACAAAATATTAAATTGCACGGTTTAACCTAAATACAAGAAATTATTTCACGGTGTAACATGGTGATAAATAAGTCTCGCAAAACAAAACAAAAAACTCCAAATTTCGAGTTAACTTGTTACCTGTTTTTTTTTGACAAAAATTAATGTGTTCGTTATATCTATCATAGAAAACTATGGAATCATGTCTAGTATACTGCTGCTGTTCGGCAAGTCACTAAAATGGAGAATGCATATTTTTTTTTTTTTTTTTTTTTTTTTTTTTTTTTTTTTTTTCTACGTCTGTGCCTTGTCATTACGAAAAAAAAAGAAAAAAAAAAAACGTTTGAAATAACCGGTAAACCAAACCAAAGACTTTGTGGACCATTTGAAACATTAAACAATTTATGGTTTTGTATTTATGACAATCATTAGGTTAATGAAAAATAAAGTTTAAAATAAAACAGATTAAAGATATGGTAAATCAAACAAGCCAAGGCTCAGAGTTTTTTTTAACAATTCTCTCTCTCTCTCTCTCTCTCTCTCTCTCTCCTCTCTCTCTCTCTCTCTCTCTCTCTCTCTCTCTCTATATATATATATATAATATATATATATATATATATATATATATATGTATATATATATAAAACAATAAATGCAGCCATTTCTAGACCACTGTACGCTGACTGTTGCGGATTGGTGATGGTGGGATGCTTAAGTCTGATAGCTCATAGCAAACAAACCTAGTAGGCTATGGGTGCCCCTGACTATAGTAGCCTACATCTTTGCTGATCATGAAAATACACAAACCCTTTCACGACGTTAACGTATCCACACTCAAAAGGGGATATTATTATTATTATTATTATTATTATTATTAACTGAGCTACAGCCCAAGCTGCTGGAAAGCAGGATGCTATAAGACTAAGGGCTCCAACAGGGAAAAATAGCCCAGTGAGGAAAGGAAAATGATAAACTGCAAGAGAAGTAATGCACAATGGAAATAAAATATTTTAAGAACAGTAACAACATTAAAATAAGTCTTTCATAAACTACAAAAGCTTCAAAAAAAAAAAAAAAAAACGCAAGTGGAAGAGATATAAGATAGAATAGAGTGCCCAAGTGTACCCTCAAGCAAAAGATCTCTAACCCATGACAGTGGAAGACCCAGGTACAGAAGTTATAACACTACCAATGCTAGGAAACAATTGTTTGATTTTGGAGTGTCCTCCTAGAAGAATTGCTTGCCATAGCTAAAGTCTCTTCTACCCTTACCAAGAGGGAAGTAGCCATTGAACAATTACAGTGCAGTAGTTAACCCCTTGAGTGAAGAAGAATTGTTTGGTAATCTTGATGTTGTCAGGAGTACGAGAACAGAAGAGAATGGGGAAAGAATAGGCCAGACTATTCGGTGTATGTGTAGGCAAAGAAAAAATGAGCCTAACCAGAGAGAAGGATCGAATGTAGTACTGTCTGACCCGTCAAAGGACACAATAACTCTCTAGCGGTAGTATCTCAACGGGTGAAAATTTTCCCAAACAAGATCAAGGAAAACCATCAGAAAAGACCAAAAATCTAATAAAGAAAAGATTGGAAATGAGAGTAAAATCAAAGAGTGGTAAAATAGAAGTAGCAGAACTATCGAAAACAATAAACAAATTAAAAACCCAAGATATTCGTAAACATAATCAGACCAAAATAGAGAAAACACTAAAGAAAGGAAGAAGCATCAAATTGATGAAAAGAAGAGTGAACAGGGCGACGATAGATGTTTGTTTTAAAGAAGGAAAATGGAAATATTAACAATAATGATGGAGTGATAAAAATTGCAGAAAATCTCTATACAATGCTATACAATAGTGATATAAGAAATAACTTTGCCAATAGAAATAATGTAACACCTGAGCCAGTATCAAACGTAACAAGAGGAGAAATAAAGAAAACGTTAAAAGGCACGAAAAGAGGCAAAGCAGCAGAAGATGGGATAACAATTGATTTAATAATAGAAAGAGTAAATTTCATAGCACTAAAATTCACTGTACTCTACACCAAACGTCTGCGAGAATGCTCTATACCTATAGCTTGGAAAAACTTTATCATTATACTAATTCACAGAAAGGGAGACAGAAGGACTGAAAAATCGCGGCCAAATAAGTTTACTCTCCTTAATATATAAAATATCTACACAGATCGAATTAGGCTGAATTTAATCAACGAAGAGAGCTGGCAGATTTTAGAAGAGAGTATTCAACAAACTATGTAATTAACCAGATAATGGAAATACCAACAAATTATGACAAACCACTATATGAGGCATTTCTAGACTATGAGAAAGCTTTTGATTCTGTCAAAACCTCAGTAGTAACGAAAGCCCTTCAAAAAAAAAAAAAAAAAAAAGGGAAAGAGGAATCTCATGTTAGAACACTTGAAGAGATAGGCTACATACAGGAAGTACAGAAATCCTAAAGCTACATAAAGATAGTGAGAAAATTCCGATTGGGAAAGGAGTTAGACAGGGAGATCCCATCTGTCCTAAAGCATTCACAGCATGACCAGTAGTAGTTTTAAAGAATCTAGATTGGGAAAATGTAGGAATTGATATTAAAGGGGAATACCTTAACAGCTTAAAATTTTCAGATGACATAGTTGTCTTTAGAGAATCATGGTAGGAATTAGAAAAGATGATAGAAGATTTGAATAGAGAAAGCAGAAATGTAGGAAAGAAAATGAAAATGAGTAAAACTACGATAATATTCAATGAAAATGCAGAGACAACAAAGAGTTACGGAGGATAAGTGTGGGATGGAGAGCATTTGGTAAATAAAATGAGATTATGAAAAGTAAAATGACACTTTCTCTAAAAAGAAAAGTATTTAATGAAATGGTCCTACCAGTATTAATTTATCCATCGGAAACTTGGAGCCTTACTAAAGCCTTATAACATAAGTTAGTTATAACTCAAAGAGCTATGGAAAAAATAATGATGGGAATAACACTAAGAGACAGAAAAAGACCAACATGGAAACGAGAGCAAACTAAAGTAGAGGATATTCTAACAACTTGTAAGAAAAATAAATGGATATGGACAGGACATATAATGAGAATGACGCACAATAGATGGATATTAAGAATAACAGAATGAGTCCATAGAGATTATAAAATAAGCAGAATAAGTGAGAGAGGACGCTGGATCGATGAACTAAGGAAGTTTGCGGCCGTGGGCAGGCACAAAAAGACAACAAACAGACGCACTTGCGTCTGTTTGTTGTCTGAGGCCTTTGTTCTGCAGTGGAA
>NC_090738.1:51395057-51400057 GCF_036898095.1 Palaemon carinicauda
GGAGAATGCACCATGCATATTTTCCTTTGAGATAAATCAACATAGAAATATGTATGAACTTACATGCGTGAACAGCAACACCGGTCATGAAAATAGGTGATAATGCGCTAGAAGTTTGGAGTTTAAACACGCGACTTCAACATTACAACCAGGAAAATAGGGTAGTTCCCCAGTAAAACAGTGTAATGATGAAATACCTGTTGCTGGGGAGAGGGACAACCCGACACCTTCACACAAAATGATAGTAGGCGCTTTGCAAAGCAAGCAGCCTGCATTATGACTTGAGGTGTCGGTAACGAGGTCAGTTTATACATCTTATTTGTTGTGAGTTACATTCCTTGGAGGCGTGATTTCCTGAACATATCCTACTCACTTCAACCTCAGTCTCGAACTTCTAATCTTTTTCAAAATGTCCAGACCTTTGACAGTGGTAGCAGGTGATGACTTGGTACTTACCAAGGAATTTGTAAGTTCCCCGTCGCAACATAACTTTGTCACCGTTATCATCAATAGCTTTCCGAACTCCAGGATCACAGATCCCACCTGCAATACTTTTCCTGACTACCAGACTTATCTTCAGTTCTACATTTTGAACATGGTCCGGGTAGCGATTCATTTGAATCAAAGTATTTAATACTTAATCATTGTATACATTGCATATAATTATCTTAGGTTTTAATGTTCCAATTTTCCTCGTTTTGGTTTTAGCAACCATGGTTTGAACATTGTTTACTACTTCATCAGTTAAGATTCCGTTAAAGCCTTTTGTGTCTTCAAACCTAAGCAATAATTTAGGCATCTGGAAAGTAACCAACAGAAGTGGGTCATAACAAGAGTGAAGATAAACATAGTCTAGGAACCTAATCTAATTTATGCTGAAAATGCACAAAGTAGAATTGTATTACTTTCTTGCAACTCAACTCAGATTTCTCTTCGTAAATAAGGAAATAACAATTCTATCCAGCAGCAAGTATTTTTTTTCTCTCTAGATATTTGAAATTATCATTTAAAATTCAGGAATAGTTAGTACCTGGTGTCTGGATGAATGAAACATGAAGTTATTTCGGCACAACTCCCTCCTTAATAGGGTTCAAATTCCCTTCAAGTGTGTATTCAAACTCCCTCCAAATCTCGGTTAGAGTTCCCACCGAATCTGGGTCCAAAACCACTCCAAATCTGGGTTCAAAATTCCTTCCGAATCAAGGCTTAGAACACTTCCGATCTGTGTTGAAAGTCCTAAAAATTTTGTTTAAACTCCTTCCCAATAAGGGTTCAAACATCCCCTTGAATCTAGTTTCAAATGCCCTCTGAATCTGGGTTCAAACTCCCTCTGAATCTAAGTTTAAACTCCCTCCGAATCTAGGTTCAAACTCCATTCGAATCTAGGTTTAAACCCCCTCCGAATCTAGGTTCAAACCCTCTCCAAATCTGGGTTCAAACTCCCTCCAAATCTGGGTTAAAACTCCCTCCGAATCTGGGTTTAAACACCCTCCGAATTTGGGTTCAAACACCCTCTGAACCTAGGTTCAAGTCCCCTCAGATTTGAGTGCAAACTCCCTCCGAATCTAGCTTTAAACTCCCTCCGTATTTAGGTTAATACTCCCTCCGAATCTGGGTCCAAACCAACTCTGATTTTGGTTCAAACTCCCTCCGAATCTGGGTTCAAACTCACTCCGAATTTGGGTTCAAACACCCTCTGAATCTAGATTCAAGCCCCATCAGATATGAGTGCAAACTCCCTCCGAATCTAACTTTAAACCCACTCCTTAATTTGGTTAATACTCCCTCCGAATCTGGGTCCAAACCAACTCTGATTTTGGTTCAAACTCCCTCCGAATCTGGGTTCAAAATCCCTCCGAATCCGGGTTTAAACTCCCTCCGAATGTGGGTTTAAAGTCCCTTCGTATCTGGGTCAAACCCCCCTCGTATTTGAGGTCAAACTCTCTCTGAATCTGGGTTAAAACTCCCTCCGAATCTGGGTTCAAACTCCCTCCGAATCTGGGTCTAAACTCCTTCCGTATTCGGGATCAAACTCCCTCCGAATCTGGGTTCAAAACCCCTCCGAATCTGGTTCAAACTCCCTCCGAAACTGGGTTTAAACTTCCTCCAAATTTTGGTTCAAACTCCTCTAAATCTGAATTCAAACTACCGCCGATATTGGGTTTAAATTCCCTACGAATCTAGATCCAAACCCACTCCATATTTAAGATCAAACTTCCTCTAAATATGGGTTAAAACTCCCTCCGAATCTGGGTTTAAACACCCTCCGAATCTAGGTCAAAACCCCCTCAGATTTGAGTTCAAACTCCCACCGAATCTATTTAGGTTATATATATATATATATGTGTGTGTGTGTGTGTGTATGTGTGTGTGTGTGTGTGTGTATTTCCGGTAACGCTCAGAGGCATTGCCAGACTTATAACTACTCTGTCTCTCCCCGTCCCTCAGGTTAGGGAGAGAGGAATAGTCATACCTTGGTGATAAGGGGTACCATGAGGGGTACGCTGGGAAATTACAATCTGTGCGTGTGTGTGCATATCAACTAAATATTTAGCCCTTATTTTTTACGGCTGGGGTTCACTAGTTATCAAGAATGGATATCCAAATTTCAGGATCACATTATCATTTCTCCTTTACATTAGAGATTGACTGAAGGTTGAAAATTATGTCAACGAATACATCAACATATCGTCATCATCCTCATTATAAACATTACATATAATTTTTATTTTCACATACAATATCTTTTTTGTTACTCTACTGCCATGTCATGAATTCTTGAGGCGCGCATCATTTCTATTGGTTCCAGCATCAATATAAAAAAAAAAAAAATGTTGTTAACAGGTAAATCTCATATCAACTATTTAAATGTCATAAGGTGCATTAGAAACCTCATTTCTACTCTGTGATTTTAGTTTGAGAGCGTGAATACCAGAATACCAAAATGTTTCCTCATTAATTCTCCTCCATTTTAGGTTCAGGCATCGTTACAACTATATTTGCTAAGACAGTTTTCTTCGTGAGATATATCAATTCGAGATTAGAACTACAATGACTCAAAATTGCATCATAAAATTATCTAATTTTAGGTCCATGACCCGGTCAAATGTGCTGAGTTATTCGTTGACTCTTCGTAAATGTTCTACTGTAATTCAGCCCTTGTAGCATCGCCTTCACCAATAACTTAATCTCACTTTTTAAAGTTCCTGTCTATTCCAATTCCAATTGATCTGATAAAGATGAGAAAACACATGACTAGCATGTATACACTCTATATTGGATGGTAGACCGGTGACGAGAGTATATAACTCTGAAGTGTTAGTAGGAAAAGAGGGTCTAGGAATTGTTGGGTATTTAAATAATAGGAAGGGCATTAATATCTAGGAAGTGCTGGTGCCTGGAAGACACAGGTGAATAGCCAAGGTGTAATAGGTGATTTGGACGCAATACTAATAAGCTTTCTGTGTACATGTATCGAAAGAATAAAATCTCATGTACTGCAGGTCTTCCAAGATTCTGCAATTAAGACATGAATGTAAAATTAACCGCTGTGTTTTTGTCTGCTGCTAACACACACACACACACACACACACACACACACACATATATATATATATATATATATATATATATATATATATATATATATATATATATATGTGTGTGTGCGTGTGTATATATATGAATATTTATACACACACACACACACACACACACACATATATATATATATATATATATATATATATATATATATATATATATATATATATAGGTTTATATATCGCTACAATCATCATCATCATCATCATCTCCTCCTACGCCTATTGACGCAAAGGGCCTTGGTTACATTTCGCCAGTCGTCTCTATCTTGAGCTTTTAACTCAATAATTTTCCATTCATCACCTACTTCACGCTTCATAGTCCTCAGTCATATAGGCCTGGGTCTTCCAACTCTTCTAGTGCCTTGTGAAGCCCAGATGAAAATTTGGTGAACTAATCTCTCTTGGGGATTACGAAGAGCATGCCTAAAACATATCTACCTACCCCTCACCATGATCTCATCCAAATATGCCACTCGAGTAATCTCTCTTATAGTTTCATTTCTAATCATATCTTGCCATTTAACTACCAATATTCTTCTGAGAGCTTTGTTCTCAAATCTACATAATCTGTTGGATATTATTCATTGTCATACCACGACTCAATGTCAGTTCTGGCGATTTGATTTCCAAATTTTACTTAACCTAGCCTTTGTCAGATTTGCTTTTTCAATCTTTCATTAAACTCAAATTCTAAAGATCCTGTATTAGAAGTCATAGTTCCTAAATATTTAAGGGATTCCACCTCATTAATCCTTTCTCCTTCCATTGATATTTCATCTTCCATTCCACATTCTGTTCTCATCATCTCTGTCTTTCTTCTATTCATTTTGAGCCCAACCACATGTGATATTTTATGCATTCTGGTAAGCAAGTTTTGCAAGTTCTGTGGTGTACTGTTAATAAGGACAGCGTCATTAGTATATTCTGAGACGGCTAATTCCCTGTTACCAATCCAGTCCAATCCTTTTCCAGTATCCCCAACAGTTCTATGTATTGCAAAGTCCATGAGGAGGATAAACAGCATAGGTGACAACACATTCTCTTGGAGTACTCCACTGTTCACTGGAAATTAATTCATTTAGGACTCCACTAACATTAACTTTGCACTGGCTATGCTCATGAACAGACTTAATCAAATTCACAAATTTAAGTGGAACTCCATAATGACGTAGGACTCTCCATAAAACATAAATAAATTTTATACATACATACATACATACATATATATATATATATATATATATATATATATATATATATATATATATATATATATATATATATATATATATTACAGGCAAACTGTGTAACCAGGCATTTCACGAAATGCCTAAATATTTTAGGCATTTCGTGAAATGACTGATTCACTTGAGGATTTCGCGAAATTACTAAAAT
>NC_090738.1:51405057-51413147 GCF_036898095.1 Palaemon carinicauda
GTGAAGGAGACGCAAGGTTCTCAAGAACAAGTTCATTGACAGACAATAAACAGACAGGTTAACCACAATTATATATATATATATATATATATATATATATATATATATATATATATAAGAAGAGGATAACCCAAAACTTTAAGCATAAGTAAGATAGTAAACAGAACTTGTTTATCTGAAGGAAAAAACATTAAATGCCACTTTAAAGATACCGAGGTATCAAAGTCATAAAAGTCTGTATTACAAATCAATGACATTAGCGTTAGAAACGCTCGGCACACATGTCTGCACTTATGCTAGGTTCACCTTTGGAAATGGAACAGTCTACATGGGCAACTCAGTGCCCTCACTTAGTTTGTAGTACAGTATGTAACTACACACTCACCCTGGAATTAATCGTCCCAATTAAAACCACTGTTCCTCGCAGAGTTAAACAGTAGGGTTAACGACGCGACCCACTGCTACCACAGATCTCTTTAGTTCCTCTACTTGCTTCACATAGTGGCGAAAGAACACTCTGGAAGACTTCCAGCCAGTGTATGAACGGAGATGTTCAAAATCCATACAATTAAAGAAATTTAAGGATGAGGCAACTTTCCTCGGATCGTGACCTGCGGGTGTACTGTCAGGATCCGCTCTGCGAATAAAATATGTGATTTTCGCTCTGAGTTGATTCAGAGATAAATTTGAGCCTGATGTTTCTCCCCTGAATAGTTGACCACCCTTGAAGTCTGAAGTTCTATGAAGATAGACCTTTAGGCATTCTACTGGACATAGAGATGCATCTTCTTTCAGAGGGCAGATTCTCCAGGGACCCCACCTGTTGGTGGGTAACTCATTCTTGGCGAGAAACATAGGATCCGGAAACAGGTTCAGTTCTCCCCCATCCAGGAACTGAACACGACCTGCCTCTCTCGAGAGGGCTACAATCTCACTAACCCTGGCCCCGGACGCGAGTGCAAATAGGAAAATAACTTTTTGTGTCAAATCCTTTAACGCACACTCTTCATTGCTCAACAGAGAAGCGAAATGAAGAACTTTGTCTAAAGACCATGAAATGGCCTTTGGAGGTGCTGAAGGTCTGAGCCTAGCGCAGGCTTTCGGAACTTTATTAAAGAACTCGTTACCTAGGTCGACCTGGAAGGCATATAGAATGGGTCTTGTCAAAGCAGACTTACACGCTGAAATCGTGTTAGCTGCCAATCCTTGACCATGGAGGTGGATGAAGAAAGATAAGCAGAAGTCTGTCGAGATCTCCTGCGGATTCTTCGCCTTGACAAAGGCCACCCATTTTCTCCAAGATGACTCATATTGCCTTCTAGTAGATTTGCACTTATATTCCTCTAGGAAGTCTATGCTGGCTTTCGAAATCCCGAAACGCTTTCTCACCGCTAGGGAGAGAAAATCATGAGCTGCAGGGTCCGGGTTTTCTGTAATGAAGCGCAGACAGTCGACTTCTGGACTCGCTAGGTCAGAACTGGATCTGGTAGCGGTACAAACTTCAGCTGTAGTTCCAATGCCAGGGAGAACCACACGCTGTTCGACCACTTGTGGGCTACTATTGCCGCTACCCCCTTGAAGGATCTCAGTTTGTTGAGGACCCTCAACAGAAGGTTGTGATGAGGGAACAGATAAATCCTGGGCCCTCTGTTCCAGTTGAGGGACATCACGTCCACTGCTTCCGCTAAGGGGTCCTCGTACGGGGACACGTACAGGGGCAACTTCTTGTTGTCTTTCGTCGCAAAGAGGTCTATCTGCAGTTCTGGGACTTGATTCAGAATGAAGGAGAATGATCCTGCGTCTAAGGACCATTCCAACTCTATCGGTGTGAACCTGGATAGAGCGTCCGCTGTCACATTGCGGACTCCTTGAAGGTGAACTGCCGACAGGTACCACTTCTTCTTTTCCGCCAATCGGAAGATGGCCAACATCACCAGGTTGAGAGGTGGTGACCTCGATCCTTGTTGATTCAAGCATCTCACAACTACCTCGCTGTCCATCACCAACCTTATGTGGATCGAGTGACGCGGGGAAACTTTCTTTAAGGTAAGGAGCACTGCCATAGCTTCTAGAAAGTTTATGTGAAAGGTCTTGAATAGCTTGGACCAAGTCCCCTGGACTTTTTTCCGATGAGAGTGACCTCCCCATCCCTCCTTCGAGGCGTCTGAGTGAATCGTCACTGACGGGGGAGGTGGCTGAAGAAGAACCGACTTCTTTAGAAGTCTGGCTTGGGACCAAGGCCTGAGAAGAGTACGTAGCCGAAGCGGAACTGGTCTTCTCAGATCTCTTCGCACGTTTGATGCATAACTTCTCCAAACTCCGGTTGCATCCTTTAGCTGTGCTCTTAGCACTGGGTCTGTCACTGAAGCAAACTGGAGAGAGCTCAGTACCCTCTCCTGTTCGCGTCTTGATATCCTTTCGGAATCTAGAAGTCTCTTGACAGAACCCGCTATCTCCTTCCTTTTCTTCACCGGGATGGAGAAACGGTGTGAAAAAAGGTCCCAGTGAATTCCCAGCCACTAGAACTTTTGGGATGGAGAAAGTCGAGACTTTTTTCTGTTGATCTTGAAACATAGGTACTCTAGGAACTAGATCACTTGACTGGAAGCTTGCAAGCATTCTGTCTCGGATGCTGCCCACACCAACCAGTCGTCCAGGTAGGCTACTACCTGAATTCCCTTTAGGCGTAATTGTTTGAGAGGTACGCTCGCAAGCTTCGTAAAAATCCTTGGGGCTATGTTTAGCCCGAATGGCATGGCTCTGAAGGCGTATAGTCTTCGTTGTAGCCTGAACCCTAGGTAGGGGGAGAGTCGACGGTTGATTGGAATGTGCCAATAGGCGTCTGACAAGTCTATAGAGACGGAATATGCCCTCTTGGGCAGTAAGGTCCTTATGTGTTGCAGTGTTAGCATCTTGAATTTGCAATACACTATGAACTTGTTGAGTGGCGACAAGTCCAGAATGACTCTGAGCTTTTCCGAGTCTTTCTTGGGAACACAAAACAGCCTCCCTTGGAATTTGATGGACTTCACCTTTCGGATCACATTTTTCTCCAACAGTTCTTGAACGCACTCCTCCAGAACGGGGGTGGAGTGTTGGAAAACCCGAAGGCCCGGGGGTGGAGTGCTGTACCAGCTCCCGCCCAGTCCATTCTTGAGTAGGCTGTGGGCCCAGGGATCGAAGGTCCACCGATCCCGAAATTTCAGAAGTCTCCCTCCTACCGGTATCATCCCACTTGGACTGCCGTCCCGAGGTCTTGCCTCCCTGACCACGACCACCCCTGAATCCCCTTCCCCTTGAGGGGCACCCAGACGAGCCTCTGGCTGCCCCTCTAGGCTTTGCTCGAAAGGAAGTAGACTGCCCTTCGAACGATGGGGTGAATGCCGTGGACTGTGTCGACACGGCCTGGGGTACCCACTGAAAAGTGGTCGGGGTTTGTGCCACAATCTGGGGCACTGGAGGCAATGGCAATTGCAGTTGCTGTTGCTGTCTAAAAGGCTTGGCTGGCCGAAACGGTAGCCTAGTCCTCATAGTCTTCCTCTTTGGTTGAGGACCCTCATCCGGGGAAGACTTTCTTTTGATAGCCAGGCCCCACTTCTGGAGAAGGTTTCTATTCTCCAAGGCGGCCTTATCAACTACTTCTTTGACCAAATCGGTAGGGAAAAGGTCTTTGCCCCAAATGTTGGAGGAGATTAGTTTCCTTGGCTCGTGCCTCACCGTAACCGAGGTGAACACGAACTCCCTACAAGCTCTCCTCGCCTTGACGAAGCCATAAAGGTCCTTCGTCACTGTGGCCAGATGAGTCTTGGCCACCACCATGAACATTTCATGGACCTTGGGGTCACTTGCCATCGTCTCAAGAGTAGTCTGAAGAGACAGTGAGGCAGCCAGTCTTTCTTTTGTCTCGAACTCTCTCTGCAAGAGAAAGTCAGACAGCTTAGGGAGGTCCTCGCCGAACTGACGTCCGGCGATATCAGCCTCCAACTTCCCAACTGAGAACGTAAGATGGACGTCCTTCCAGTCTTTGTGGTCCATAGGTAGGGCCAGCGACAAGGGTTTACACTCCTCCAGGGAGGGGCAAGGCTTGTCGGCCTCGACTGCTTTTAGTACAGCCGCAAACCCTTTCTGTAAAAAGGGGAAGGCTCTAGCAGGAGAGGACACAAAGGAAGGGAGCTTCTTGCTCAATGCAGCTACTTTTGAGTTAGAGAAGCCCCTCTCTTTCAACGAGGATGAAAGCAGAGCTTGAGCCTTAGTATGGTCCATCACTATGACCTCCTTCGGCTCTGGCTCCTCCTTTGAAGCTGGTTCCTTCCTCAGCCGGACGCATGGTTTAGCATCTGAGCACAAGGGAAGGTCTTTCACATTGAGCCTTTTCTGGGGCCCATGTGATTCTGCAAGGCTCTGCATCCGCAGTTCCATTGCAGCCGCCTTCTCCTGATTCTCCTTCTGCATTTTTTGGATCATTCCAACAATAGAAGAGAGGGCCTGTCCCAGCTCTACTGGGAGACCGGCCGATGTTGAGGGAATAGGCTCCGGAATCTGAACCGGAGTAGCCGACACCTCGTCGACCTCTTCCTCTACGACGTCCGGGGCTTGAACTTCATCCTGGCCTTCTGCCAGGAGGTCTTCTTCCAAACGCTCGTCCACGTCAGACGTCCTGTCATTTAACTGGATGTCTTGCATCGCGACCGCAACTTCAGCATCCACCTGGATCTGACTTTGGGGGATCTCCTCTTGAGGCTGGGGAATCACAGCATCAGCTGATGCCTTAGGGAAAAGATACGCCCTCATCTTCTCACTTGGAAGATAAGGGCCAGAGGTGTTCTTTTGGAAGCCCCTTACCCAGGTACGAAGCTTCTCCCTTGCTATATCCCTTGATTCCGCCGTCCTAGGGGAATGAAAGGCCTCAGTAATCAGGTTAGTGCACACAGTACATACCTGAGGGTCCCAATACTGGAGATCATCCTTGGAGACAGCGCATGCTGCGTGTCTCCTACAAAACTCATGTCCGCAGAGATTCTTGCTGCGGACGTTGCGGAAAACATTTCCGCACTTCGGAAGGTCCTCCTGTAAAGAGAAGAAATTTCCATGAGTATCAAGTGAACTATGTATCACTGGATATGCATAGTATAGCATAACAATTAAGAAAGGAAAGACACATACTTGTGTTTCCCTCACAACCCATTGTTGCAGCCTTCCAGATAATAAAATCAAATGGTTAATCTCTTCTAGAGTAACCAATGCAAAGTTTCCAGAGGAAACAGGTGGAGCTCACACCTAAGCAATGATTTTAAAATCTTGGATAATAGACAGGAAAGAACTCACTTTCCTATCTGTAGGGCAACAGCAAAGGACTTGTGCAAGAAAACACAAAAGTGTTAGAACACACAGTGCTGTACCAAAACCAGTACTATAGTTTTCTTCTTACAGTATATGTTATACTGAAGAATACTGGTACAGTATAGGAGGTTACGTGCCGGCCGGCACTTGCCGGCCGGCACTTGCCGGCCGGCACACACCATGACTAGCTTTAAAGTATACTACTTAACAGCTATAAGGTGGCAGAACGCTGGTTCAAATGCATGTGCCGGCCGGCAACAGCCAATGCCGGCCGGCAATGACTGCCGGCCGGCAACTACACAAGGTAGTACCCAGCTGCCGGCCACACTCTTGGTGACCGGCAGACAAGGGCTGACATTAGCCGGCCGGCAAAGGTACAGGACCGATGCCGGCCGGCAGCAAAAGAACCAGAGGACTACACCCACCCGGCTGCCGGCCTCATAGGCCGGCAGCCGGGTCGGGTACAGCACTAGAAGAAAAATAGGATGGATGCCGGAATAAGAGTGTACACTACCTCCAAGCCCGGCAATCCGAAAGAGTGCATACAAGGAAGGGGAGAATCTAATTCAGGCTTCCTGACCAATGCCGTCTGGCTCTACAGGCAGGCATGGATGAGGGACCAAGGGAGGTCCGGGCAGCACTCAAAATATAAGACCCTTGCCGGCCGGCAGTTCTGCCGGCCGGCAAGGGGCTGAGTCAATTCCACATCCTAACCTAATCTAGGTCCAGATGTAGAACGACGTACAGTACTGTAATGGCTAGGCCATTACGGAGATAGAGGGGGAAGGGACAAAAGAGGGTCCTACCAACCTTGCTTTAGTGACGGATCCCCCGCAGCCAAGAAACTTATCTCAGCCTAAGGGAGATCCAAGGGGGGAGGCCAGCAATACTTGCCAGCTCCCAGAGCACCAAAGCAAGGAAGGTGTTGCTACTCCCAGGGAAAGAAACTTATCCTCCCCCGAGAACAGCAACAAGGACTAGTCTGGTAGATCACAAAAGAAGGAATCATATCCACAGAAACCTTCGGTAGTGACCTAAGGAGGCTAAGCCACCTTTGTCTGTGTCAGGCCAGCGAGGGAGACTCTACCCCAAGCCAGACAAACACAGACTCAGACTAAAAAACTCTGTTGTTCTGTCCCTCTTTGAACCAGACTTACTGGAACAGGAAGGTACAGTAACACCCCAGTATAGTTTTATCGAAAATTTATTCGGAAAAAACCACTTAGGGATAAGCCCAAGGCTTAAACAGAGGGAAAGGGATTGCATACCTTCTCCGAAGAAAAGAAAGCAACCGGGGAGTATGAGAAAGTATACTAAGGCTCCATAAGCAACTTAGCCTAGGCACCAAGAGAATCGATTACCTAAATCACCGAAACTCACTCGTATACTATCTTGGAAATATTCCACACAATCTTAAATGTATAAAACATAGCCTAAAGCTTCAATAAAATTTTAATACACTCGGAAAAACCAAAATCATGCATGAAGTACTAGGACCAAACGACTAGGCTACATGGCCTAGTGTAGGCCAGAATGGCGAAAACTTCGCCAAAATAATACTAAGCACGAAAGGAAATCCTATGTAATGCTAAATAGCTAAAATTTATTAAAGCAAAACAACCGGGAATGTCGCTCTGACTAACTAAACTTATACCTAGCGAGCGACAGCGTCCATGACGCCTCCGGTAGGCTACGGCTCTTGTAACAAAGATTAAACCTAATAATCACTCAAAAATTTACCAAGAGCCTACATTTATACATAAAAGACATGGTACTCAACTTATCAGAGGCCGACGAAGACGGAGAAGCCATGAAAAGCAGAATAAATCCAAGATTTGCGAGAAACACAGGAAAAAACACAGAGTTGTTAAGCTACGCAAAAAGGAATACAGATGGCGCCAGGATTGGCGCCAGGCACGCTTACGAACGGGAGATAAGGAGCCTTGGGAGCGGCTCCCCCTTTTTCTTTCCCGAATTCGTTTCTTGCCAATTGCCCCTACGAGACGAAATCTCTGTCAGGGTGCAGATTGCTATGTGGCGTGTCAAGAATACGTCCTCTGATATGTCGCGATATCCCTTTCAGAAGGGATATTCGCTCCAGGAGTTAGAATTCTGGTACCTTAAGGTAAATTCTCTGGGAATATCGCCGTAGTTGTAATATACCCTAGGAAGCTACCCTATAGGAACTTCCATCAGGACGACATGGCTTGAGCCCAAAAAATATACATATATATATATATATATATATATATATATATATATATATATATATATATATATATATATATATATATATGTATGCATAAGCGTCATATATTATACTCTTTCTAATATCTGGATTCTCTCTACTTTGGGATCAGAGACCAAAGTGGGAATCTACTCAAAGATAATATCTTCTAATTGGCCGGGGAATTGAACCTCGACTCAAGAAACTGAGGTTCCTTTGAATTAGCAACTCCACCAAAACTCTTTGTGGCTGGGTTGGTAAGTCAAAGAAACCTCAGTTTCTTGAACCAGATTTCGATTCCCTGGCTGAACTCTTTGTGGCTGAGTTGCCAAGTCAATGGAACCTCAGTTTCTTAAGCAAGGTTTTGATTCCCCAGCCGACCTCTTTGTGGCTGAGTTGCTAAGTCAATGGAACCTCAGTTTCTTAAGCCAGGTTTTGATTCCCCAGCCGACCTCTTTGTGGCTGAGTTGCAAAGTCATTGTAACCTCAGTTTCTTAAGCCAGGTTTTGATTCCCCAGCCGAC